>NW_028261385.1:3253749-3261249 GCF_051295495.1 Thamnophis sirtalis
TATTCTGGTCTACCAGCTGATGATCGGTTGCCACGATGAACCTCCTCCCGAATTCAACGACGAGGAGAGCGTCAAGCTGTCCAATGTGAAGCAGAGGGACAACCTCTGAAGCTGCAGAACTTGGTCTCTGGACACTTTTTTTTAAAAAAAATAATAATGATAAAAAATTAAAAAAAACTGGAAAGAACCAAAGAAGACAGCAAAATGTTCACACCAGAGGATTTTGGAGTCTTCTCCACACTTACTTCTTTGTCTAACCTTGTTTGTTTTTGATTAAGGCAGCTTTCTCCCATCAGGTTCCCTCCAGGTGCTTTGGAGCTAGAATTCCCAGGTTCCTCTTTCAACATGCTGGCTGGGGAGGATGGGGATTGCAGATCTGGAGGTCACCAGATGGAGGGAACTGCATGGGAATGTCCACGCCTACCTTTCCCGAGGCAGCTTTCTCCCATCAAGTTCTTTCTGGAACTAGAAATCCCAGGTTCCTTTTTTTGACCCTGTTGCCTGGGGAGAATGGGAATCGCGGATCTGGAGGTTACCAGGTGGAGGGAATTTGCCTGTGAATACACATGTTGGTGTTTCTATTAAGGTAGCTTTCTCCCGTCAGGCTCCCTCCAGATGTTTGAGAACTAGAATTCCCAGGTTTCTCTTCGGCCATGTTGGTCGGGAAGAATGAGAATTGCAATCCCAACAGATCTGGAGGTCGCCAGATGGAGAAAACTGCCTGTGTTTATATGCATATCTCATATCTTGTTGGGGGATTTCGATCTATCTTGTCTTGTCTTGAAGGACCAGATGTTCAATAGTTCTGCTCCCAGGTGGAATATTTTGGGTGGGCTTACCTGGGGCTCCCTCTTCACTAAGCCCTAACAGGTTTCCTGCTTTGATCCTCTCTGTTGCTTCTTCCTTTGGCCTGAGATAGGTTTGGAAGGTATGACTTCATTTTTGTAAATAAATCTGTGGCCGCGGTTTGAGAGAAGGATGGGGGGAAATGCTGTTGCAGCTTCCGTGCACATCTGGATAATCCCAGTCCACTGATTTATAGGGCTGGATCTTCTGCAAGACATTTTGGGTGAAAGTCAAAAGTTACAGAATCAGAGAGTTGGAAGGGACCTTGGAGCTAGTCCAAGCAGAAGACCCTACAGCATTCCAGAAAACAAAAATGGTTATCCAACATCTGGTTGAAAACCTCCAGTGATGGGCCACCACAACCTCTGGGTGAAGACCTAAATCTGGCCAATTTATCCCTCTTCATTATTTGCAAGAAAGGGAAACTTTCGACAATATGAATTGAATTCAAGTATGGATAGACAGGGGAAAATCCAGTCAAGGGGGAAGTTGTGACCTTCAGCCAAACACTGTGGAAAAAGTTGGGTTGGGAGGTCTCCTGCTGTGTTTCTTGGCCAACTAGAACGTTGTCTAGATTATTCTAGACAAATCACCTCCCTCCCCATCGTTCGTGTCTTTTGCTTTCTGAAGAACCACTGGGCGCATTTAATTCTTGCTTTAACTTCTTTTCGTTCATCGCTTTAAACATGCATTTAGGAAAAGATCCTCAGATGGTTACTGCTACCATGAGTCCTTCACACCCAAGGGATTGAGGTCTTAAGCAGATTATGGTGTGGCAGGATTAAGGGTTGAACTTTGGCCCAGGTTTTTTTTTTACATACACTAGGCTATTTTCAATGCCTAGTGGGTAGAGCTGGGAAGAAAACCAAGCATAGGTTATTAATATCATGTAATACCTTCAGTTATTTGAGAGCCAGTTTAGTTTAGAGGTTAAGGCACCAGGAGATGGTGAGTTCTAGTCCCACCTTAGCCATGAAATCCAACTGAGTGTCTTTTGGGCCAATCACCAGGAGGCTGGGAGTTCTAGTCTTGCCTTAGTTGTGAAAGCCAGCTAGGTGACTTTGGGCCAATCACTAGGAGGCTGGGAGTTCTAGTCTTGCACTAGTTATGAAAGCCAGCTGGGAGACTTTGGGCCAATCACCAGGAGACAGTGAGTTCTAGTCCCACCTTAGCCATGAAATCCAACTGAGTGTCTTTTGGGCCAATCACCAGGAGACTGGGAGTTCTAATCTTGCCTTAGTTATGAAAGCCAGCTGGGTGACTTTGGGCCAATCACCAGGAGACAGTGAGTTCTAGTCCCACCTTAGCCATGAAATCCAACTGAGTGTCTTTTGGGCCAATCACCAGGAGACTGGGAGTTCTAATCTTGCCTTAGTTATGAAAGCCAGCTGGGTGACTTTGGGCCAATCACCAGGAGACAGTGAGTTCTAGTCCCACCTTAGCCATGAAATCCAACTGAGTGTCTTTTGGGCCAATCACCAGGAGACTGGGAGTTCTAGTCTTGCCTTAGTTATGAAAGCCAGCTGGGTGACTTTGGGCCAATCACCAGGAGGCTGGGAGTTCTAGTCTTGCCTTAGTTATGAAAGCCAGCTAGGTGACTTTGGGCCAATCACCAGGCGATGGTGAGTTTCTAGTTTCCACTTTAGACACAAAAGGTTGGTTGAGTGACCTTGGGCCAGGTAGTCTGCCTCAGCCCAACCCACCTTACAGGGTCGTTGTTATGGGGAAAATAGGAGGAGGAAGGAGTATTAGATATATTCGCTAACTTGAACTATTTGCAAAAATAATAAAGGCAGAATACAAATAAAATCAATAAAATTTATCTGGACCCATCCTTTAAAAAAAAGGACTTCCGCTGAAGCTATGTGCCAATGTGATGCAAGATTCCTTAAATTTCCTGAACAACCTGTAAAGTTTGAAATTTGTACTGTATTTCCAGGTATTTTTTTTTAAAATGAAATTAATACACCTCTTGTATAATTTCTGTTACGGTTTTGCAATATTTGTAAACTGGATTGTAATAAATAGGCTGGCATTGCAAATGCTGCTGTTTGATATGAATGAATCCTTTGTATTTCTTTTTTTGTGGAGTCCTTGGTGCTCTCTGAGCTTGGGGGTTTTCTTGCAAACATTTCATAACCAAGCTAGGTAATATCATCAGTGCTAGAAGGAAGTGGAGTTTATGGAGAAGAGGAGGAGGAGGAGGAGGAGGAGGAGGAGGAGGAGGAGGAGGAGGAGGAGGAGGAGGAGGAGGAGGAGGAAGAAAAAGAGGAAGAGATAGAAAGAGGAGGAGGAATAGAATAGATATTGGGATGAAGAAGAATAGAATAGATAATATAGAGCAGTGTTTCTCAACCTTGGCAACTTGAAGATGTCTGGACTTCAACTCCCAGAATTCCCCAGCCAGCGAATGCTGGCTGGGGAATTCTGGGAGTTGAAGTCTAGACATCTTCAAGTTGCCAAGGTTGAGAAACACTGATATAGAGGGTCTCTTGCTTGAGCAGTGGGTTAGACTGGAAGACCTCCAAGGTCCCTCCAGCTCTATTCTGATTGATTGATTGAATAAATAAATAAATAACATAAGAACAGAGTTGGAAAGGACCTTGGAGGTCTTCTAGTCCAACCCCCTGCTTAGGCAGGAAACCTTCACCCCTTCAGACAAATGGTTATCCAACATCTTACAAACTTCCAGTATTGGAGCATTCACAACTTCTGAAGGCAAGTTGTTCCACTGATCAATTGTTCTAACTGTCAAGAAATTTCTTCTTAGTTCTATGTTGGATCTTAGAGTAGAGTAGAGTAGAGTAGAGTAGAGTAGAGTAGAGTAGAGTAGAGTAGAGTAGAGTAGAGTAGAGTAGAGTAGAGTAGAGCAGAGCAGAGCAGAGCAGAGCAGAGCAGAGCAGAGTAGAATCGAATCGAATAGAAAAGCAGAGTCAGAAGGGACCTTGGAGGTCTTCTAGTCCAACTCCCTGCTTAGCCAGGAAACCCTACACCACTTCAGACAAATGGTTATCCAACATCTTACAAACTTCCAGGGTTGGAACATTCACAACTTCTGGAGGCAGGTTGTTCCACGCCAGGAGAAGGAGGAAAAGGTGAAGGAGAAGGAGAAGAAGAAGAAGAAGGGGAGGAGGAGGAAGAGTAAGAGAAGGAGGAGGAAAAGGAAGAAGAGGAAGAAGAAAAGATAACAACAACAACAACAAAAGGAGGAGGAAGGAGGAAGGAGGCAAGAGGAGGACAATTATGTTTTTTCCCCCTTTAGACTTTTCATAACCCCACTAGGTAACTTTATCAGTGCACTAATCTAGCTATCTAGTTTGATAAGGAAAGGTTTGCAGGAAAACCCACTAAGCTAAGAGATCAACAAGGGCTCCATTTATTAAGCACAACTTTGCAACTCAACAGATGGGTGACTGGCTTTGCTTTTCCCTACTTCTGAGTCTGGAACACTGGATCTATTTCCACATTGTACTTGACCCGCTAAGGCAGTGTTTCTCAACCTTGGCAACTTGAAGATGTCCGGACTTCAACTCCCAGAATTCCCCAGCCAGCGAATGCTGGCTGGGGAATTCTGGGAGTTGAAGTCCGGATATCTTCAATTTGCCAAGGTTGAGAAACACAGTGCTAAGGGAACTAATCCTTTCTCTGCGTGGAAACAAAACGCATCCGTGAGCACCAACGAACAGTCAGAAGACATGATGAAACCTCTTTAATTTCACAACACAAGGACAGACTTCACCATAGTTTCAACTGGGAAATTCTGAGCAACTTAGACCTAGGCAAGTCCAAACATGGCAGAGGATTCCCGGAAGCCTGGAACGCTGACAAATCGGCCATTGACAGGCAAATTGAGATAAGCAACATCTACATACCAATTGAAAGAGTCAAAATATTTCCTCACCGGCAAACAACACCCAGAGAAGCAGAAGTGAACACCAAGATTCATTCTAAACCAGCAATCAAGAAGCAAATTACATCCAAATAAAGGAACTACCAAAACCATTCTCATCAACAATGACAGTTTCTATATAAGCAGAAGTAAATCTCATTTCATCCCAGCACTGATGGCATTACGTAGTTGGGTCATGAAACATCTGCAAGAAAATGAGAGCACTAAAGATCCCACAGTCGTAATCCTCCTTTTCCTTCTCCTTCTCCTCCTCCTCCTCTTCCTCCTCCTCCCTTCCTCCTCCTCCCTTTCTCCTTTTCGTCCTCCACCCCAGAGATCTCCCTCCCTTCTAGCACGGATGATGTTACCTAGTTGGGTCATGAAATGTCTGCAAGAAAACCACCCAGCTCAGAGAGCACCAAGGACCCCACAGTTCTTCCTCCTCCTCTCCGCAAACCCCTGTCCCTTCTAGCACTGATGATGTTACCTAGTTGGGTCATACAACATCTGCAAGAAAACCACCCAGCTCAGAGAGCACCAAGGACCCCACAGTTCTCCTCCTCCTCCTCCTCTCCGCTAACCCCTGTCCCTTCTAGCACTGATGATGTTACCTTGTTGGGTCATAAAACATTTGCAAGAAAACCACCAAGCTCAGAGAGCACCAGGGACGCCACAGTTCACCCTGAGCTGCAAAGATTCTCTTCTATTGGTCAAAATGGTTTTCCAACTTCATACCCCCCAGATGTGGGAGGGCAAAATACTTGAATATAAACTTGCTGACCAGGGAAGTATATAAACAGAGAGCAAACCCCACTTTGTTCTTACACTGAAGATGTTACCTAGTTGGGTCATGAGATGTCTGCAAGAAAACAACCAGGTTCGGAAAGCAAGAAGGACTCCACAATCTTCCCCTCCTCCCTCCCTCCCTCCCTCCCTCCCTCCCTCCCTCCCTCCTTCCTTCTTTCCTTCCTTCCTTCCTTCCTTCCTTCCTTCCTTCCTTCCTTCCTTCCTTCCTTCCTTCCTTCCTTCCTCCTCCACAAACCTCTCTCCTTTCTACCACTGAAAATGTTACCTAGTTGGGTTACGAAATGTCTGAAAGAAAATAACCCAAGTTCAGAGAACAACAAGGACTCATAGTCTTCCCCCTTCCTTCCTTCCTTCCTTCCTTCCTTCCTTCCTTCCTTCCTTCCTTCCTTCCTTCCTTCCTTCCTTCCTTCCTTCCTTCCTCCCTCCCTCCCTCCCTCCCTCCCTCCTCCACAAACCTCTCTCCTTTCTACCACTGAAGATGTTACCTAGTTGGGTCACGAATGTCTGAAAGAAAACAGTCCAAGTTCAGAGAACAACAAGGACTCACAGTCCTCCCCCTCCTTCCTTCCTTCCTTCCTTCCTTCCTTCCTTCCTTCCTTCCTTCCTTCCTTCCTTCCTTCCTTCCTTCCTCCTCCTCTCCGCAAACCTCTCTCCTTTCTACCACTGAAGATGTTCTTTAGTTGGGTCACGAAATGTCTGAAAGAAAACAGTCCAAGTTCAGAGAACAACAAGGACTCACAGTCTTCCCCCTTCCTTCCTTCCTTCCTTCCTTCCTTCCTTCCTTCCTTCCTTCCTTCCTTCCTTCCTTCCTTCCTTCCTTCCTTCCTTCCTTCCCTCCCTCCTTCCCTCCCTCCCTCCCTCCCTCCCTCCTTCCCTCCCTCCCTCCCTCCTCCTCCTTTCAGCAAACCTCCCTCCTTTCTACCACTGAAGATGTTCTTTAGTTGGGTTACGAAATGACTGCAAGAAAACAAGCATGCTCAGAGAGCTCGGTTCATACCTATGGAGAGCAACCTTGAAGCTAACAATTCTTATTTCCCAATCTGCATTTTAGCTCTATCATTCCTAACCTTCTCTGTATGTTTTCATAAATTCCACTCCGCAGACCAGGCCACTTCATTTATTGACTTATTACATTCCTTTAGACCTGTGAAACTACCTTCCAGTTTTTCTTATCTGCTTTCCTTTGTTTTTCCGTTCATGCCGTCCTTCACACCCTTCGCTCTTTACACCTCTTAAATTCCAAGTTGCCATTTTTAATGTGCTGTGAATTATCACCAAATGAGGTCATTCGTGCCGCTCTCCAGGCTACCCATCCCGAATTTAGTCACATACAGGTAGTTCTTGACTTACAACGCCCATAGAGCTCGAAATTTCCATAGCTAAGTGAGACAAATCTTATGTGACTTTTGCCCCATCCTTTGATGAGGAGAGCACATCTTTCTCCTTCCATCCTGGCCACTTTTTAAAGAAGGCACAATCGAGAGCGTTTTAACAAACTGCATCCCTGTTTGATTCGGTGGCCCCAGTGCCTCAGATAGAAAGTCCCTACAGAGAGTGGTGAGGACAGCGGAGAAGATTATAGAAAGCTCACTTCCCATCATTCAGGTGACGTTTATAAATGCAATGTGCTTAGAGCTCAAAGCATTGTTAGGGACCCCATATACCCACTCCATGGTCTGTTTATGTTGCTCGAAGTATCGATAACAGGATCACCAGATTCTACAACAGCTTTCTACCCTCTGCCATCCATCTGGTAAACTCGCAAGGTTCGTTTTTCTCGCCATTTGCATCCAAACTCAACTGCTGTTTCTTTGTGTCATATAATAGATGTGGGTATATGCATAATTTTGCATTTATTTATTTTGCCATGTTTATGTAGTGTACGTTGGAAGGGGTGACCCTTTGAAAGCGGCAGGCAATGAAATTTCATTTTAATGTATGCCGATTTAGTGGACATT
>NW_028261385.1:3266249-3283749 GCF_051295495.1 Thamnophis sirtalis
ATGGGCAAGGGGCCTTCCAATCCAAGGGGTCCCTCTGGCACCCTCTTGCCCCACACTTTCAGCCATGGGCTGGAGGGAAGGAGTATATTGGAGGTGGTGACCTTTGGAGAGCTGTATGCAATTAAAATTAAGATTTCATTTTAATGCATGCCAATCAGTGGACATTCAAAGTGACAATAATTATTTCTATTCTTTTCTATTCTATTCTATTCTACTCTACTCTACTCTACTCTACTCTACTCTACTCTACTCTACTCTACTCCATTCTATTCCTATTCCTATTCCTATTCCTATTCCTATTCCTATTCCTATTCCTATTCTAATTTCTATATTCTATTCTAATTTCTATATTCTATTCTAATTCTATTCTTTCTATTCTACTCTACTCTACTCTACTCTACTCCATTCCTATTCCTATTCTATTTCTATATTCTATTCTAATTTCTATATTCTATTCTATTCTATTCTATTCTATTCTATTCTACTCTACTCTACTCTACTCTACTCTACTCTACTCTACTCTACTCTACTCCATTCCATTCCATTCCTATTCCTATTCCTATTCCTATTCCTATTCCTATTCTAATTTCTATATTCTATTCTAATTTCTATATTCTATTCTATTCTATTCTATTCTATTCTATTCTATTCTATTCTACTCTACTCTACTCTACTCCATTCCTATTCCTATTCCTATTCCTATTCCTATTCCTATTCCTATTCCTATTCCTATTCCTATTCCTATTCCTATTCCTATTCCTATTCCTATTCCTATTCCTATTCTAATTTCTATATTCTATTCTAATTTCTCTATTCTATTCTATTCTATTCTATTCTATTCTATTCTATTCTATTCTATTCTACTCTACTCTACTCTACTCTACTCTACTCTACTCTACTCCATTCCTATTCCTATTCCTATTCCTATTCCTATTCCTATTCCTATTCCTATTCCTATTCCTATTCCTATTCCTATTCCTATTCCTATTCTAATTTCTATATTCTATTCTAATTTCTATATTCTATTCTATTCTATTCTATTCTATTCTATTCTATTCTATTCTATTCTATTCTATTCTATTCTATTCTATTCTATTCTATTCTAGTCCACACGCGCCATTTCTGACAGATGGCAGTCCAGTCTCTTCCTGAAAGCTTCCAGTGATGAAGCTCCCACAACTTCCGAAGGCAACTTCTGTTCCATGGGTTGATTGTTCTCCCTGTCAGAAAGTTTCTCCTTATTTCCAGGTTGAATCTCTCCTTGATCAGTTTCCATTCATTGTTCCTTGTCTGGCCTTCAGGTGCTTTGGAAGATAGCTTGACCCCCTCTCCTCTCTGGGGCAGCCCCTCAAATATTGGAAGACTGCTCTCCTGTCTCCCCTGGTCCTTCTCTTCCCTCGACCAGCCAAGTGGCTTCTTCTGTTCTTCTCTTGTCCAGTTGGCCTAACCTTGAGAGCAACCCGTCAGCGTGAGCATTCACGTGGTGAAACATGTCCTTTGTGGTCGCCCCTCGTGTTCCCAGGAGGCATTATGCAAGATGAGGCTTGCTTGGAATCGCTTCGGAAATAGAGCAATCTGAACATAACAGATGTTTTGACATCGGTAATCGCCAGACACCGCCCAGAGTCATGTACTGTGAGATGGGCGGCTCTATCAATTTGATTAATAAGTAAAATAAATACGTACGGGCTGTCAAGACAGGTGGAGGGCTGAGAAGGGGCGTGTTGACTCCCTTCAAGACACCAGTGTCAGCATAATTATGTTCCTGGACTGGAATAGATGGTAGAAGGGTTGATTTATGTTTGAGTTACTAGAACAGTGTTTCTCAGCCTTGGGCATGGGAAGAGCTGTGGATCTCAACTCCCAGAATTCCCTAGCCAGCATCCATGGAGTTCAACTCCCAGAATTCCCTAGCCAGCATCCATGGAGTTCAACTCCTAGAATTCCCTAGCAAGCATCCATGGAGTTCATCTCCCAGAATTCCCCAGCCAGCATTCATGGACCAATTCCCAGAATTTCTCAAGCAGCATCGGTTAACTTCGACTCCCAGAATTCCCCAGCCAGCATTCATGGATCAACTGCCAGAATTCCCCATCCAGCATCTGTGGATTTTGACTCCCAGAATTCCCCAGCCAACATCGGTTGACTTCCACTCCCAGAATTCCCCAGCCAGCATTCATGGACCAATTCCCAGAATTCCCTAGCCAGCATCCATGGAGTTCAACTCCTAGAATTCCCCAGCCAGCATTCATGGACCAACTCCCAGAGTTCCTAGCCAGCATTCATGGACCAATTCCCAGAATTCCCCAGCCAGCATTCATGGACCTTAACTTCCAGAATTCCCCCAGCCAGCATTGGTTGATTTCGACTCCCAGAATTCTCCAGCCAGCATCCATGGACTTCAACTCCCAGAATTCCCCATCCAGCATGGCGGAGTAGGGAATTTTGGGAGTTGAAGTCCACAGGACTGCAAGTGCCCCAGGTTGAGAAAAAGTGTACATTTACGGAGAGCAGTTGACAGATTAATTCTACATCACAGTCAAGATTGTAGCAGTAACCTCATTATCACAGCCCTCACCTTTTCATAGAGGTGACAGGAGTACATCTGTGGTTGCCATCTTGACTTTTTTGACTGTTCCCTGCCCTGTAGGCATTTTTCTCACCCCCTTGCTTCTCATTGTTGCCTCTCTCGACCTGTATATCGTGTAGCTTTGCAAAAAAAAAAATCCATTTAATTCACCAACAACAGATTTGTAAGTTAAGAATTTCTGGGGATTTAAAAAACAAAACAAGCGATGTGTTTGCTATACTTTTATACCCAGCCTGTAAAAGGAACTCTCTCTGTGGATTGTGCAATCCAGTAAATATATATTTGAGGACACGAAACCGTATAAAAGTCATTCAAGTGAACCTGTTCAACTTGACTCTCCTGGAAACCTTCCGTGTAAGATTCTTGGCAGTTTTACAACACGGTTTTGTTCCTTCTTCCTGCATAGCTTCAGGCGTCCCTGTGGGGACAACAAGCCTGGGAGATCCTGGTTATCTCCCAGCTCAAGTTCCAGAGAGTTTCAATCTTGGGTTAGGTCTATCCAAACTCAATGGAGCATGCAAAAATGGAGCTCAGCAACTATAATAATATAAGTAGGCAAAACATATAAAAAATATAATATATAGCTGGTAGTTATGATGGCAGGAACTCACCTCTGTGATAGATAGATGATAGATAGATAGATAGAGAGATAGATAGATAGATAGAGAATAGGTAGATAGATAGATAGAGAATAGGTAGATAGATAGATAGATAGATAGATAGATAGAGAATAGGTATATATATATATATATATATATATATATATATATATATATATAGATAGATAGATAGATAGATAGATAGATAGATAGATAGATAGATAGATAGATAGATAGATAGATATAGATAGATATAGATATAGATATAGATATAGATATAGATATAGATATAGATATAGATATAGATATAGATATAGATATAGATATAGATATAGATATAGATATAGATAATAGATATAGATATAGATATAGAATATAGATATAGATATAGATATAGATGATATAGATATAGATATAGATATAGATATAGATAGATAAGATAGATAGATAGATAGATAGATAATAGGTAGATAGATAGATAGAGAATAGGTAGATAGATATATAGATAGAGAATAGGTAGATAGATAGATAGATAGATAGATAGATAGAAAGATAGATAGAGAATAGGTAGATAGAGAGAGAATAGGTAGATAGATAGATAGATAGATAGATAGAGAATAGGTAGATAGATAGATAGAGAATAGGTAGATAGATAGATAGATAGATAGATAGAGAATAGGTAGATAGAGAGATAGAGAATAGGTAGATAGAGAGGAATAGGTAGATAGATAGAGAGAGAGAGAGAGAAATAGGTAGATAGATAGATAGAGAATAGGTAGATAGATAGATAGATAGATAGAGAATAGGTAGATAGAGGAGATAGGACTAGGTAGATAGGAGAGAATAGGTAGATAGATAGATAGATAGATAGAGAGAGAATAGGTAGATAGATAGATAGAGAATAGGATAGATAGATAGATAGATAGATAGATAGATTGAGAACTACTAGCTCTGAGAGATAGAGATCGGTAAGATAGAGAGAGAATAGGTAGATAGATAGATAGATAGATAGAGAGAGAATAGGTAGATAGATAGATAGAGAATAGGTAGATAGATAGATAGATAGATAGATAGAGAATAGGTAGATAGCTAGTTAACTAGTTGGCTAGGTAGCTAGCTAGAACCCACCCCTGTGATAGATAGATAAATAGATAGATAGATAGAGAATAGGTAGGTAGATAGATAGATAGATAGATAGATAGATAGATAGATATGATAGACAGATGGTAGGTTATTAGACCGATTGAGCTTATTATCCAGGGAGGTCTTATTTTCAGGGAAACAGGGTATGTCGTTTGCAAATGCCTGGGTTTTATATCCCTTTTAAAATTTTTTTTAAATCCTTTTATTGTATGTAATAATAAACTGCCAATTTACATTATCGAAGGCCTTTTGGGCATCTAGAAAAACCAATGCTGCTTGTTTCCCTGGGTGTTCTTCATCATCGGTCTAATATCTCTTCCAACCATGCCTCTTTTTTTTGAACAGTTGTGACCGATGGCAGAGCTGTAGAAGCCACTGGCACCCACTATGGCTGGAGGGCAGGAACATATCAAGTTGTCCTCAATGCACCCCTGGCCAGATGTTCACCCAACTGCTGCCCGTGTTTTCCCTCTTGACATTAACCGAGGCGTTCCTCTGTCTTACACCATCTCTTTTTTTTTCTAAAATAGTTTTAATGACTCGTTTTCATCTTTAAAAACAGAAAGTAAAACACAGCCAAAAAGAAAAAAACAAGATAAAAATAAGACGTACATAACAAAATAAAATAATTATACAGACTTCTGTATTGGCATTCACGTTTAGCCTTCTAGTTCTCCATTCTCCATTGCCTTCCTATCGGTTTTAACCTCTGTGATAATATAATAACAGTAGTGCTAACACTCGTAATAATATTAATTGTTCACATCACCATTATATTTACATTGTTAGTCAATACTTTAAGTTTGATAGTGATTAGTAACTTTGGTTAATTTTTATTCAATACTAGTGTAGGGAAAAAAGGACTTCTATTTCCTGTTTTGGCTTCTCTTTTCTAGCCACTTATAAATTCTATTCCATATTTTATAGAAATCCGATTCTTCTCTTTCTTTTAGTTCCATGGGCATCTTGTCCATCTCTGCACATTCGAGTACTTTTCTAATTATTGTTTCGTCTGCGGGCCTCTTGATTTGTTTCCAGTTTTGTGCGAAAGCGATCCTAGCTGCAGTGAGCGAGTGCAGTGTTAGGTGTTGAAATCGTTCCCTCTGGATATTACAGAGGCGTTAATCTGTCTTACACCATCTCAAGCCCTCCGGTCCGGCTTACCTGTTGCATTCCTTGCAAGAAAACGTCTCGATCACAACGGCTGCTACTTCCATCCATCCTTCCAAGCCCTGGCTGGCCTAGGTTGCCCCCTTTATGTCATTAAATACAGGGAGTCCTCGACTTACGACAGTTAACTGAGTGGCAGTCCAAGTTAAAATGGCACTGAAAAAAAGGGACCGATGACCATTTTTCACACTTACGGCCGTTGCCGCATCCTTGTGGTCACGTGATTTGCATTCGGATGCTGGACAAGGGGTTCATATTTAGGACAATTGCAGTGTCCCAGGGTGATGGGATCCCCTTTTGTGACTTTCTGACAAGCAATGTCAATGGAGAAGCCGGATTCACTTAATGACCGTATTTCTAATTTGACAACTGCAGGGATTCACTTAGCAAATATGACAAGAAAAGTCGTAAAATATCTAAAAAGGTTATTCCCAATCTCCTTCCTCCCTCCCTCCCCTCCTTCTTTGCTTCCTTCCTTCCTCCTTCCCTCCTTCCCATCTCCCTCCACTCTCCTCCCTCTCTCCTTGACTCCTCCCTCCCTCCCTGACTCCTTCCTTCCTCCCTCCCTTCTTCCTCCCTCCCTTCTTCCTTCTCTCATTCATATCTCCTTCCCTCCTCCCTCTGTCCTTGATTCCTCCCCCTCCCCTCCTCTCCCTTTCTCTCCCTCCTTCCCCGATTCCTTCCTTCTCCCTTCCTTCTCTCATTCCCATCTCCCTCCCTCCTCCCTCTGTCCTTGACTCCTCCCTCCCTCCACTCCCTCCTTCTCCCCCTCCCTTCTTCCTTCCTCTCCCTCTCCTTCTCTCCATCCTTCCCTCCTTCCTTCCTTCCTCCTTCCTTCTCTCATTCCCATCTCCCTCCCTCCTCCCTCTGTCCTCGACTCCTCCCTCCCCTCCCTCCTTCTCCCCTCCCTCCTTCCTTCCTCTCCCTCCCTCCTTTTCTCCCTCCTTTCCTGCTTCCTTCATCCCTTCCTTCTCTCATTCCCATCTCCCTCTGTCCTTGACTCCTCCCCCCTTCCCTGCTTCCTCTCCCTCCCTCCTTCTCTCCCTCCTTCCCTGCTTCCTTCCTTCCCCCTTCCTTCTCTCATTCCCATCCTCCTCCTCTGTCCTTGACTCCTCCCTCCCCTTCCTCCTTCTCCCCCTCCTTCCCTCCCTCCTCCCTCCCTCCTCCCTCCCTCTCCCTCCCTCCTTCTCTCCTTCCTTCACCCCTTCCTTCTCTCATTCCCATCTCCTCCCTCTGTCCTTGACTAACCCCTCCCTCCAATAAATTCTCAATCCTAGCTGCAGGGGAGAGGTTTCTGGACAGCAGTTCATCCAACCAAATTTCCCACGGCAGAAATTAAAAAATAGTGCTAGATTTCTCCTTGGCACAACCCACTTCCCAAGCACGAGGAAATCTGAAAAGGCAGAATTAGCCCTAACAGAACTCTTGAAGCCCCAATGGGGGGGGGGGGATTCTACAGGAGACCTCTCCCACTTCTAGCAGAAATACCTCCTTGTCCCTCCTTGGCCACCCACCCCTCCCTGCCCTCTGGCCCACTCCCCTGGCTGCTTATGGCCACGGGTGTGTGTGTTTGTGTATGTGTCATAAACCGGCAGGCGTGGCCGCGCGGCCAAGAAGCTGCCCTGCTGGGCAAACACAATAACATCTCACACCAAACAAAAAGAGGTGAGGATATGGTGGCTGCAGCCACCTTCTCTATCCTGGCTGGGGAGGATGGGCATTGTAGTTCAGCCTGGGGGGGGAGGGGAAGAGGAGGAGGAGGTTCTTCCAGGCTCCCAAGAAGGACAGTCAAATCTTCTTCTTTGCCTCCTTCCATCCAAGGGACTGTTCCCCTCAACCTCCCCTTTATGGCATCATTTCTCATACTGTTTCCCCTCTGTTCTGCCTCTGACTTACGACGGACATTGTAATGATTACGTCCTTAAGTTGAGGATGACCCATCGAGTTCATTTAGTGACCGCTCGAAGCTACTATGGCATTGAAAAGAGTGGCTGTTTTTCACACTTAACGTCAGTTGCCTCTTCTTCCCTGTGGTCCCCTGATCAAAATCCAGACACCTGACAACAGACTCATATTTATGACGGTTGCAGTGTCCCAGAGTCACGTGATGGAGCCTTGATGAGTGACATGGAGCTGGCCATGCCCACCCCGGCCACGCCCCTGTCCACACACACACACACACAAAGTCAAAGACAACCCCAATGTGGCCCTCAATGAAATTGAGTTTGACACCCCTGTTTTAGAGGGTCGTTGAAGCACTTGGAGGTTTAACTGTGTCCTCAGGTCGCCTGTCAGAGCAGAAGAAGCTTCTTGGATGAGAGGCGAAATGTCTTCGAAGGAAAAAACAAGGAAGCCCAGTTGCCTCCTGAAAAAATAAAAGCACCTTTGGGACAAGCAGGACTTGGAGGACGGAGAATCCCTACAAACCTTTAGCTACTGTCAGCGTTCCAAATATCATGTAGAATTAAATCAGAGTCCAAGGCAAAGTTATCCTTAAAGTTCCAATTTAATAAGGCAGACATGTTGGCATCGTGCTATGGAATCCCAATTCTGGAAATTACATCAGAATTCCACCCAGTTAAAAGTTCATGATCTTGTCCCCACACCCACAAATCCATCACATGGTCCAATCGTCTTCTTCCACGCTGGTTTCTCCACCCAGCTGCTTCCGGTCAGGTGTAAAAGTGCAGAGATAAAAGATGACCTTGGTCTTCTAGTAAAGAATGACAACAATGCATTCCACAATCCTATTCCTTTCTATTTCCCCCTCCCAACTACTACACTAATGAAACAGCATAATGAAACAATAGAGAGTGTGGCAGGCCAACGATACTAAAAGGGATATAATTGCAGGCCTGACAATTTGGGATGAAGCCTTGGAATGGTGTGGGAGTAGGAATGGATTTCCAGTGGAAAAATTGCAGATGACAGGAAATATTTGCACCACTCAGGTGACCCTGAGGACACAGATAAACCTCCAAGTGGCCTCAACGATCCTCTAAAATAATGCAAATGACCAGCTGTCTGCAAGGAATATAAACCCTTCCGTTCCCCACCATCCAGTCAGAGCTGAAGAAGCTTCTTGGATGAGAAGCGAAACGTCTTCAAAACAAAAAAACAACAACCCCAAGACAGTTCAGTTGTCACTTGAAAAAGCACCTTTGAGACAATCACAACCTGGATGACTGAGAATCTCTACCGACTTTTAGCCATCCAATTTGGGATGGAGACCCTTGGAATGGTGTAGGAGAAGGAATGGATTTCCAGAGGAAAAAATTGCAGACTACAGGAACCATTTGCACCACTCAGGTGACCCTGAGGACAGAGATAAACCTCCAAGTGGCCTCAACGACCCTCTAAAAGGATGCAAATGACCAGCTGTCTGGAAGGAGTATCAATCCGTGGCACGACAAAATTGCGCTCCACTAAAGCGCGCCCGATTAAACCGCGTCGCTGACGTCATCAGCAGGGCGACAACAGCGAGCGCGGAGAAAAAAGGGCGCTTTAAATAGCGCTTTGAAAGCAAGCCGATTCAAGTTAAGGTTTAGGGTTAGGGTTAGGTTAAGGGTTAGGGTTAGGTTTAGGGTTAGGTTAAGGGTTAGGGTTAGGGTTAGGTTTAGGGTTAGGTTAAGGGTTAGGGTTAGGTTTAGGGTTAGGTTAAGGGTTAGGATTAGGTTTAGCGTTAGGTTAAGGGTTAGGTTTAGGGTTAGGTTTAGGGTTAGGTTTAGGGTTAGGTTTAGGGTTAGGTTAAGGGTTAGGATTAGGTTTAGGGTTAGGTTTAGGGTTAGGTTTAGGGTTAGGTTTAGGGTTAGGTTTAGGGTTAGGTTTAGGATTAGGTTTAGGGGGGTTAGGTTTAGGTTTAGGGGTTAATTTTAGCTTTAGCGTTTACAGCATGCTTTTTTCTCCGCGCTGTTGTCGCGCTGTGATGACATCAGCTACGCGGTTTCGTCGAGCGCGCTTTAGTCGAACGCGGTTTTGTGGTGGAACCGTATCAATCCTTCCCTTCCTCACTGTTCATGTAGAGCTGAAGAAGCTTCTTGGATGAGAAGCAAAATATCTTCAAAAGAAAAAAAAATAAGAAAGTCCAGTTGCCTCCAGAAAAATGCACCTTTGGGACAACTCTGGCCCGAATAACGGAAGATCTCTACAGACTCAAAGCATCTGGTGGCAATTTCAAAAATGACTTCAAACCCTTCAGGGCCGTTGTGGGTGTCCATCATTCCATTCTAATCCTATCACCCTGCCCTCCTACTGTAGCGTTTCTCCAGTCATGATTGCATCAACCTCCTTCAAGTCACCAAGAGGTCATCCCTGTTTGGTGACCCAAGACTTGGGGAGGATCTTCTGGTTGACCAACGGCCAAACTCCAGAATGGTTTTGTGACCTCCTCTTTCCTGGAAAGCCCCTTGCAAAAGTTCACAACCACATGTGGATTTTAGTCCAATATCTTTTAGCTTCAGTACAAGTCCACCACATGTGGTAGTATGAGCCCAGTATCTGAGGGCATTTCCGGCATTTTTTGGATTTATTCTTAGACATTCTTGCTATTCTTGTTGGGGAAACAGCATCTTTTCTAGGTTCCACCACAAAACCGCGTTCGACTAAAGCGCGCTCGACGAAACCGTGTAGCTGACGTCATCACAGGGCGACAACAGCGCGGAGACAGAAGCACGCTGTAAACGCTAAACCTAAAATTAACCCCTAAACCTAAACCTAACCCCTCCTAAACCTAATCCTAAACCTAACCCTAAACCTAACCCTTAACCTAACCCTAAACCTAACCCTAAACCTAACCCTTAACCTAACCCTAAACCTAATCCTAACCCTTAACCTAACCCTAAATCTAACCCTAACGCTAACCCTAAACCTAACCCTAAACCTAACCCTTAACCTAACCCTAAACCTAATCCTAACCCTTAACCTAACCCTAAACCTAACCCTAAACCTAACCCTTAACCTAACCCTAAACCTAATCCTAACCCTTAACCTAACCCTAAACCTAACCCTTAACCTAACCCTAAACCTAACCCTAAACCTAACCCTTAACCTAACCCTAAACCTAATCCTAACCCTTAACCTAACCCTAAATCTAACCCTAACGCTAACCCTAAACCTAACCCTAAACCTAACCCTTAACCTAACCCTAAACCTAATCCTAATCCTAACCCTTAACCTAACCCTAAACCTAACCCTTAACCTAACCCTAAACCTAACCCTAACCCTTAACCTAACCCTAAACCTAATCCTAACCCTTAACCTAACCCTAAACCTAACCCTTAACCTAACCCTAAACCTAACCCTTACCTTAACTTGAATCGGCTTGCTTTCAAAGCGCTATTTAAAGCGTCCTTCTTTCTCCGCGCTCGCTGTTGTCGCCCTGTTGATGACGTCAGCGACGCAGTTTAATCGGGCGTGCTTTAGTCGAGCGCGGTTTTGTCGTGCCATGCTTTTCTATAGTGTGGTGACCAAAACTGGATGCTGTATTCTACGTGTGGTCTTACTAAGGCTTTTATAGAGTAGTATTGATCCGTTCTGATCAATGGAAACTAATCTCGGTCAGTTTGCATCCATTAATCCTTGTCTGGCCTTCAAGGGTTTTGGAAAACAGGTTAACCCCCCTGCGGTCTGTGACAGCCCCTTCTACCCATTGAAGGAGAGAGGCCGACCGCACCCATCCCAGGCGTGTTTCAGATGAGGCATTGGAAATGGGACTTCTGATTTTCAGGAAGTGGGGAGAGGAGTTTCCAAATAGTTCCCCTCCAGCAAAACCTGCAGGGAAGAAGGCAAGTGCAGGAAACTTCAAGAGAGAAGAGTTGGATTCATCTGGTTGTTTCCCTTCACAAACCCATAAATAACTCATCAACCGGTGAATGCTGGAATGTGCCCTGCAGATGTTGCTGGATGAGTTGCATCTTGTAGAGATGTTGGGACAAGACATCACAACTTCTTTGGAAAAAAAGGGTGCAGCCGTTGCATCGGGACGACTGCACACAGCGATGTGTGCGTTTGTGTGAGTGAAAGGAGGATTTGTGGCTGCATTCACACGCGTTAACATGGCTACATTCACAGCCAGTAGTGGGCAGCCAAAAAAGCCAACACAATCCTAAGCTGCATTAAGAGAGGGATAGAACCAAGATCAAGGGAGGTCCTAATACCACTCTATGAAGCCTTAGAAAGGCCACACCTAGAATACAGCATCCAGTTTTGGTCACCATACTATAAAAAAGATGTTGAGACTCTAGAAAGAGTGCAGAGAAGAGGAACCATGAAGATGAGGGGACTGGAGGCTCAAACATATGAAGAACGGTTGCAGCAGTGGTGGGTTTCAAAAATTGTTCGAACCTACTCTCTGGGTGTGGCCGCCTTTGTGGGAGTGGCTTGCCACCCATGTGACCGGATGGGAGTGGCTTGCCGCCCATGTGACCGGATATGAAGATGCCGACGGACACTTGTCAGAACCACCTTAAATTACCCCACACACAGCACTGGCATGCATAAGAATAGGATGTAAACTTGTTTTTTAAAAGGCATCTTTGGTTTGCGTTAAAACAACTTCAACACACGCAATGTTCTGATTGCACCACAAACGCAGTCATCATCCTTACCTTTCACAGAGGCACTGAGTTTTATAAATAGGAGCATGACAGTGTAGAATAATCATATCCAAGGACCAGTGGTGGGTTTCAAATTTTTTTGGAACCTCTTCTGTAGGTGTGGCCTGCTTTCCGGATCCACTGGTGGAACCTCTTCTAACCTGTTCGGTAGATTTGATGAACCGGTTCTACCGAATAGGTGCGAACTGGTAGGAACCCACCTCTGGGTTGCAGGAACTGGACATGGCTGGTCTAGTGAATAGAAGGACCAGGAGGAGACAGGATAGCAGTCTTCCAATATTTGAGGGGCTGCCACAGAGAGGAGGGGGTCAAGCTATTCTCCAAAGCCCCTGAAGGCCAGAGAAGGAACAATGGATGGAAACTGACCAAGGAGAGATTCAACCTAGAAATAAGGAGGAATTTTCTGATAGTGAGAGCAATCAACCCATGGAACAGAAGTTGCTTTCAGAAGTTGTGGGAGCTTCATCCCTGAAGGCTTTCAAGAAGAGAATGGACTGCCATCTGTCAAAAATGGTCTAGGTTCTCCTGCTTGGGTGGGGGGTTGGACTAGATGACCTACAAGGTCCCTTCCAACTCTGTTAATCTGTACCATGCTTAGCCATGGTTATGTTGGTAAATTAAAGGCTACCATCATACAACATGTTGACCTTGGCTGGTGTGGACTTTGGTTCATTATTTTATGGCTTGGGCCCGGGTGCATTAGGTTACTGAGGAGATTGATCAAGCGCTGGGCTAAGATTGTGGTGTTGTGCGGTGTGGACACAGTAGGAGAACATGTTTGCTTGTCATAGTCATGCAGATGTTACTCGACGTTGCTCCACCAAGTGATTAAACCACTTGAGGCTTGTACTTGTGCAAACTCCTGATGCACTCTTGTGGTTTCATTAGGAAGGGATTTCCTCTCAAGAAAACTATTGTTCCTGAAGCCGAGATGCCCTCTCCCACGTCTGACTACACACACGTACACAGAAACACAACATCTTTCTTTGCACACGGCTCCTCCACTCATTTCTAAGAAAATGAAACTCAATGTAGAAAAAAGTAAGGCCTTACACTTAGGTAAGAAAAATCCAAAGGACACATGTAGACTGGGTGAAACCAGGCTTAATAGCAGTCACTGTGAGGGGGATCTTGGAGTCTTAGTGGACAACCAGCTAAATAGGAGTCAGCAGTTGTATTAACAGAGGGATACAAGCAAGATCAAGGGAGGAACCCTACGGGTTCCGTCCACCAGCCAACGCCATCTGGCTACCACCCGGGGGAGGGCCTTCTCTGTGGCAGCTCCGGCCCTTGGAACGAACTCCCCGCAGAGATTCGGACCCTCACCTCTCTCCAGGCCTTCCGGAAAGCCATCAAAACCTGGCTGTGCCGGCAGGCCTGGGGTTGATGAGTTCCCCTCCCCTCTCGACCTGTGTGGCTGTATGACTCTTGGTTATTTTAATCACTTGTATTGTGTCCCCTTTCCCCCTTTGAGTTGTTCGCCGCCCTGAGTCCCTCCCGGAGAAGGGCGGCATACAAATAAAATAAATCTAAATCTAAATCTAAATCACTCTATAAAGCCCCAGTAAGACCACACCTAGAGACTGCATCCACTTTTGGTCCCACACTAAAAAAAAAAAGATGTTGAGACTCTAGAAAAAGTGCAGGGAAGAGCAACCAAAATGATTTGGGGACTGGAGACTCAAAGATGCGACGGACGGTTGCAGGAATTGGGTATGTCTAGTCTAATGAAGAGAAAAGAAGGACCAGGGGAGACAGGATAGCAACCTTCCAATATTTGAGGAGCTGCTACAGAGAGGAGGGGGGGGGTCAAGCTATTTTCCAAGGCACCTGAAGGCCAGACGAGGAAGAATGGATGGAAAAACAAGAAGGATAAATAATGACAACAAGAAAGTCCAGTTGCCTCCAGAAAAATGCACCTTTGGGACAACCCTGGCCCCAATGTCGGAGGATCTCTACAGACTCAAAGCATCTGGTGGCAATTTCAAAAACGACTTCAAACCCTTCAGGGCCGTTGTGGG
Organism: Thamnophis sirtalis; assembly: GCF_051295495.1. Taxonomy (NCBI): domain Eukaryota; kingdom Metazoa; phylum Chordata; class Lepidosauria; order Squamata; family Natricidae; genus Thamnophis; species Thamnophis sirtalis. The sequence goes on from NW_028261385.1 coordinate 3,280,387, forward strand.
TGTCCATCATTCCATTCTAATCATGTCACCCTTCCCTCCTACTGTAGCGTTTCTCCAGTCATGATTGCATCAACCTCCTTCAAGTCACCGAGAAGTCATCCCTGTTTAGTGGCTCAAGACCTAGATGTTTTTCTGGCTGACCAACGGCCAAACTCCAGAATTGTTTTGCGACCTCCTCTTTCCTGGACCCCCTTGCAAAAGTTCACAGGCCTTCTCCAATAAAACCTCCCGAAAAAACACATTTGAGACAACCATGACTCCGGGGACTGGGAATCTCCACAGACTTTTATCCTAGACCTTGTTTAGTTTTGATTTAACACCCCGGATGCTCAGCTCTAAATCTCTGTTCTGATTATCCACATCGGGAAGCTGCTAGGCAGACAGGGAGGCGGCGTCAAGCAGGGAAGTAGCCTAGAGTCATTAGGTAGCTGACCAACTTGGATCTGATCACCTCTTCAGTTCCATGGAACCTTATTTGATATAGGATCTCAAGAAAAAGCAGGTGGGAGATTTGTGTATTGTAGGTAAAGGTAAAGATTCTCCCGCACATGTGTGCTAGTCGTTCCCGACTCTAGGGGGCGGTGCTCATCTTCGTTTCAAAGCCGAAGAGCCGGCGCTGTCCGAAGACGTCTCCGTGGTCATGTGCCCAGAATAACTAAAGACCGAAGTTGCACGGAGTGCTGTCACCTTCCCACCAAAGGTGGTTCCTATTTTTCTACTTGCATTTTCTACATGCTTTCAAACTGCTAGGTTGGCAGAAGCTGGGACAAGTCATGGGAGCTCACTCCGTTACGCGGTGCTAGGGATTTGAACCGCCGAACTGCTGACCTTTCTGATTGACAAGCTCGGCGTCTTAACCACTGAGCCACTGTGTCCTTGTATTATAGGTAGAACTTTTTCATTAATGGGTCTGGTTACTTTGTGCCCAACAATGCGGTCGTGAACAGGAAGCATCTCTCTCGCGGTGAAGGTTTGGACCAGGTGATAAGCACGTCATCCCTCCAAATGCCTCTCTGGTTTTGCTGGTTTCTAAATACCACCTTGCGCCACTCTTCCCATCGCTTGGCTCATCCAATTCCTGGAAAACCCGATGAGCCATTTCCTTCGCAGATTGTTTTTTTGCAAATGCTTTCCCCCTCCAGCCTTAGATGGCATATAAACACCTGGAGTGAAAAAGTCTTCGGTATCGTAAAAGGTCTCACATTTTTTAAATGATGGTTTCTCCAAGCGTTTCTGATACCCATCAGAGCATGGTTTGATGCTCTTTTTCTATTGAAAAGTTTATTATTTGCTGTTCTGTATATACAATTCTAGGTATACATTCACACAGTTATTATTCTTTTTTACAGTTGTCGTTCTTCTGCATTTGTCGTTCCATTTACAGGGTTATAAGAGACCATTTGGGTTGCTTTGTTTACCATCCCTCACCTGTTTTGACACCACCTTCTTTTCCCTTTCTTTTCTCCCTCCCTTCTCTACTTCCTTCCTCTTTCCTTTTCCTTCCCTTCCCTCTCTCCTACTCCCCTCTTCTCCTTCCTGCCCTCTCTTCTTCTCCCTTTCATCTTCCGCTCCTATCTTCCTTCCCTCCTCTTCCTCTCCTCTCCTCTCTTCCTTCCTTTTTCTATTGTTGTAGGTGTCTCTTTCGGCTCTTAATTTTTATTTTCTTGGGGTGGTATTTCCGCAGACCCAAAAATAGTTGAATATCATATTGTGTTCCCTTTCCTTCTCAAATCTCTCCTGATTATGTTTTTCCCCCTTTGTATCTTACTTTTGAATTTATACTTATATATTATTATTTCCCCCTTCTCTACTTCCTTCTTTCCTCTCTCCTTTTCCTTCCTTTTTCTCTTCCCTCTCTCCTACTTCCCTCTTCCCCTTCCTGCCCTCTCTCCTTCTCCCTTTCATCTTCCTCTCCTCACTTCTCTTCCTTCCCTCTTCTTCCTCTCCTCTCCGCTCTTCCTTCCTTTTTCTCTTCCCTTTCTCCTACTCCCCTCTTCCCCTTCCTGCCCTCTCTCCTTTTCCCTTCCATCTTCCTCTCCTCACCTCTGTCTTCCTTCCCTCCTCTTCCTCTCCTCTCCTCCTCTCTTCCTTCCTTTTTCTATTGTTGTAGGTGTCTCTTCCAGCTCTTAATTTTCATTTTCTTGGGGTGGTATTTCTGCAGACCCAAAAATAGTGGAATATCATTTCTTGTTCCCTTTCCTTCTCAAATCTATTCTGATTATATTTCCCCCCCCTTTGTATCTTACTTTTGAATTTATACTTATATATTATTATTTTCCCCCTTCTCTACTTCCTTCCTTCCTTTCTTCTTTCCTTCCTTCTTCCCTTACCTCTCCCCTACTCCTCTCTTCCTCTCCCCCTTCCTATCCTCGCTCCTTCCCTCCTATTCCCTTTCATCTTCCTCTCCTCACCTCTATCTTCCTTCTCTCCTCTTCCTCCCCCTCGTTTTCTCTCTTCCTTTCTTTTTCTATTGTTGTAGGTGTCTCTTCCAGGGCTTAATTTTTGTTTTCTTGGGGTGGTATTTCCGCAGACCCAAAAATAGTGGAGTATCATTTTGTGTTCCCTTTCCTTCTCAAATCTATCCTGATTATGTTTTCTCCCCTTTTGTATCTCACTTTTGAATTTATACTTATATATTATTATTTTCTTCCCTATTCCCACCCTCTTTCCCCCTTCTCTACTTTCTTCCTTCCTCTCGCCTTTCCTTTCCTTCTTCCCTTTCCTCTTCCCTACTCTTCTCTTCCTCTCTGCCTTCCTACCCTCTCCCCTTTCTCTCCCTTTCACCATCCTCTCCTTAACTCTTCCTTCCTTCCTTCCCTCCTCTTCCTCTTCCTCTCCTCTTCCTTTCTTTTTCTATTGTTATAGGTGTCTCTTCCAGCTCTTAATTTTTATTTTCTTGGGGTGGTATTTCCGCAGACTCAAAAATAGTTGAATATCATTTTGTGTTCCCTTTTCTTCTCAAATCTATCCTGATTATGTTTTCTCCCCCTTTGTATCTCACTTTTGAATTTATACTTATATATTATTATTTTCTTCCCTATTCCCACCCTCTTCCCCCCTTCTCTTTCTTCCTTCCTCTCTCCTTTCCCTTCCTTCCTCCCTTTCCTCTCCCCTACTCCTCTCTTCCTCTCCACCTTCCTACCCTCTCCCCTTCTCTTTCTCTCCCTTTCACCATCCTCTCCTTAACTCTTCCTTCCTTCCCTCCTCTTCCTCTTCCTCTCCTCTCCTCTTCCTTTCTCTTTTCTATTGTTGTAGGTGGCTCTTTCACGGCTTAATTTTTGTTTTCTTGGGAGAACCAAGTTTGATGTCCGTGGCCTGTAGCTGAGCGCAGGCTTCAAAACAAACTCTTGGTCTGTATCTATT
>NW_028261385.1:3301249-3303749 GCF_051295495.1 Thamnophis sirtalis
TCTCAAGGTATTGTGGTAAATTCAATAAAAAGAAGGGAATTCTTGATGAACTTAAGGAGAAATGAGAGTATTGGATAGTAAATGAACAAATAAAATTACCAATCAAAGAGAATATTTGCACCTCAGGGTTGAAATGAGATGTTCTCTCTTACTCTTTCCTCTTCCTCTCGTCTCTCTCTGTCTCTCTCATCCTCTTTCTCTTTGTCTCTCTTCTCTTTCTCTCTCCTTCTTTTCCATTCTTCCGTCACTTTCTCTCTCCTTCTCCCTTCTCTGTTCTCTTTGTCTCTTTCTGTCTCTCTCGCCCTCTTTCTCTTTGTCTCTCTTTCTCTCTCCTTCTTTCCCACTCTTCTGTCACTTTCTTTCTCCTTCTCTGTCTCTTTCTGTCTCTCTTCCCTCTTTTTTCTTCCTCTCTTCCTCTCTCCCACTCTTTTATCACTTTCTCTCTACCACCCAACCTGTCCCCATACTTATCTTCGACTGATCACGTTTGCAATAATTTACCTTTTTTTCTAAATAGGCGCAGTTCCCTTACCGGATCCCTCGCTCACTCAAACACACACACACACACACACATCTATGATCTATTCTTTGGGGCAAGGAGAGCGGAGATCATAGTTTTCTTGGATTGTGGTTTGGGATGAATGGAGTCGGGTGGCGTGGGGTAGATGGAAGGGTAGTGAAAGTTCAATTAGATTACCTTGATCCAGAATGTAAGCTGATTTTTGTATAAATTGTTATTTGAATACAAGGTTAAGAAAGATTATCTGGAGAGTCTACACGAGGGTGGAGTAAATATGAGAGGAGCAATGGATGAGGATAAAATATATATGCGGACACAGGTAAAGGCAGGATGGGAGGTATAGAATTTACATGCGGAAGCAGGTAAAGACATTGTTTAAGATTTTAAAAATAATGAGAAGCTGAGTTTAATGTTAGAGAGTTTATTGACTTCTCTTTCTTGGGGGGGGGTTTCCCCCCTTTTTTTCTTTTTATTATTCTTTTCTTTTTTGTTCTTTATTATTTATTATTATTATTATTCTGTAACTTCTAATCTATTTGGTTTCAATATACTTCAGACTTTGCTTGATAAAGAACGATGCCGGGAATGGGATCTGGGAAGTCGGAAGGGGGTCAGGGAGGGGGGTTCAGGGGGTGGGTGGGGGGGAGGGTGGAAATATAGACTCAATTTTCAGAACAATGAATGCACTTGGATACTGTTGCTTTTTTCCCTTTTTTTTCTTTTCTTCTTTCTTTTCCTTTTATTTTCCTTTTGTTTTAGTACAAAACAAATAGACCAATGAATACTAGAAATACACCGAAGCGAGGTGTAGAGGGAAAGAAGAAGGGGGAATTAAGAGGGAGTGAGAAGGGAATGTAAGGAGGGTGAGATGGTGGGAAGGGGAGAAAGGAATGGCTGAGGGGGAGGGGAAGTAGAAGAGGGGATTGTTGGAAGGGAGAAATGAAAGTTGGAGGGGTAGAAGGAAGGGTGTATGTAGGATAGAAGTGTTATGAGTTGTTTATTGCTTCTTTTTTTTTTTAACTGCACAGTATTTAAGTGATTGTATAAAGGAAAATGAAAATGTAATAAAAGAATCTTTGATTGACACACACACACACACACACACACACACACACACACACTCATGCATACACTCACGCATGCACAAAACCATTTTTCTCCATTCCAATTCGGATCCTACAAATCAATTGCTCTGTGAAACATCTGTGAAAAAAATTCAGGTGTTCAGGCATGAAAATGTGCCGCTCAAACACTATACTTTTCCGCACACACTGAAAAAAAACATTAGAGGGAACATTGGTTATGGGTACTCTAACACTTGAAGGTTTCAATGATAGTTTTCAACCATTTGGCCTGGATGGTATAAGGTCTCCTGCTTTCTCTTCTCTTCCCTTCCCTTCTCTTCTCTTCTCTTCTCTTCTCTTCACTTCTCTTCACTCTCTTCTCTTCTTTCTAATTATCTTCTCTTCTAGAGAGAGCTGAGGTGGCGCAGTGGTTAAATGCAGCACTGCAGGTTACTTCAGCTGACTGCTAGTTCTGCAGTTCGGCTGTTCAAATCTCACCGGCTCAGGGTTGACTCAGCCTTCCATCCTTCCGAGGTGGGTAAAATGAGGACCCGGATTGTTGTTGGGGGCAATATGCTGACTCTGTAAACCGCTTAGAGAGGGCTGAAAGCCCTATGAAGCGGTATATAAGTCTAACTGCTATTGCTATTCTACTCTACTCTACTCTTCTATTCTATTCTATTCTATTCTATTCTCCTATTCTTTTTTCGTCTTTCTAATTCTACTCTTCTCTTCTTCTTATGCTCATTCTCAACAGTTCAAGGTCTAAAATAATTAACCTATGCCAAACCCTAATGATGTTAGTAGCAGACACACAACAGCCAGAATTTGCTTAAAGTTAATCTTGCTAATTGCTTTGGTGGCTTAGCATGTGTGTGACCTCACCCGGCTTGCTTTATTGAGTTGTCAAGGTCTA
>NW_028261385.1:3622979-3640962 GCF_051295495.1 Thamnophis sirtalis
TCTATCATTTATCTATCATTTATCTATCAATCAATCATCTACCTATCTATCATCCATCTATCTGTCATCTAAATCATCTATCTATCATCTATCTATCTATCTACCTATCTATCATCCATCTATCTGTTATCTAAATCATCTATCTATCATCTATCTATCTATCTATCTATCTATCTATCTATCATCTATCTATCTATCTATCTATCTATCTATCTATCTATCTATCATCTACCTATCTATCATCCATCTATCATGGATCAATTGTTCTATCTATCGATCTATCTATCATTTATATCTTATCTATCTATCTATCTATCTATCTATCTATCTATCTATCTATCTATCATCTATCTATCTTTATTTACAGGTTAGTCCCGACTTAACAATAGTTCATTTTGTGACAGCACTGAAAAAAGTGACTAATGACCATTTTTCACACTTATGACCATTGCAGCATCCCCAAAGTCATGTGACCAAAATTGGAAACACTCATAGTCTTCTTCAGAGGAGATCACCAAAAAACCCAGCTAATTTAAATTACTTCTACTCAGGCACTTAAAATTGTGGAAGTTCTAATTCACAAAGTGTGTTCCGTGGAGGAATAAATCCATCCTTCCGAGGTGGGTAAAATGAGGACCCGGATTGTTGTTGGGGGCAAATATGCTGACTCTGTAAACCGCTTAGAGAGGGCTGAAAGCCCTATGAAGCGGTATATAAGTCTAACTGCTATTGCTATAAATGGACTGAGTTGGAAGGTTTGGTTTGGTTTGGTTTATTGGATTTATATGCCGCCCTTCTCCCAAGGACTCATGGCGGCGTACAACATTAAAAAAACACATATTGCAAAAGTTTTAAAAAATTAAATAGAATATCCAAAACAAACCCAATTAAAATTAACAATAACATTTTTTTAAAAAAAATCGATTAAAATTAACAATAATAATTTATTTTGTTTGGTTCAGGCCAGGCCGGCTTTCTGGAAAAGCCCACTTTTTAGGGTGCGTCAGAAGGACCGGAGGTCGGGGATTATACAAAGCTCCGGGGGCAGCTCATTCCAGAGGGAAGGCGCCCCCACAGAGAAGGCTCTCCCCCTGGGGGTCGCTAGCCAACACTGTCTGGCCGACAGCACCCTGAGGAGGCCAACTCTGTGGGATCGCACTGGACGGTGGGGGGCTACCGGTGGAGGGACCTTGGAGTTCTTCTAGTCCAACCCCCTGCCCCCTGTAGGAGAGCTATACCATTTCAGACAAACGGTTGTCCAATCTCTTCTTGAAAGCTTTCAGGGATGAAGCTCCCACAACATCTGGTGGCAAGCTGTTCCACTGATTAATTGTTCTCACTGTCAGGAAATGTCTCCTTCGTTCTAGGTTGGTTCTTTCCTTGATTAGTAGCCTAAGTGACCAGAGGTTCAAGTCAACCAATGGTTTCTGAAGACCAACAGGGACCTGGAAGGTCTTCTAGTTGAACCCCCTTCTCAAGCAGGGGACCGTATACCATTTGAGATAAATGATTGTCCAATCTCTTCTTGAAAGCCTCCAGTGATGGAGCACCCACAACTTCCGGTGGGAAGGCATTCCACTGGTTAATTGTTCTCACTGTCACGAAATTTCTCCTTCGTTCTGAACTGATTCTCCTTTTTTAAAAGAGAGAAAATGAAGACCCCGTACAAAACAAATACAGAATTCTAGGACATGGGATGGCTCACCATCAAAAAAATTCAGTTTCTCTTTCGGTCAGCAGGGAAAAAAGGAACCAAAAGAGGCCATCTACCTTGGATCAGAGCTGAAGAAGCTTCTTGGATAAGAAGCGAAACGTCTTCAAAGAAAACCCAGAAAGTCCAATTGCCTCTTGGGGGAAAAAAAAACACCTTTGGGACAACCATGACCTGGATGACTGAGAATGTCTACAAGGCTTCCACCAGAAGGGAGGGAGGGAGGGAGGGAGGGAGAGAGAGAGAGAGAGAGAGAGAGAGAGAGAGAGAGAGAGAGAGAGAGAGAGAGAGAGAGAGAGAGAGAGAGATGGATTTCAGCACCATGGAAAGCAACTGAACTGAACTCAAGAAGCTTCTTGGATGAGAAGCAAAACATTTTCATAGAAAACCTCAAGGAAGGAGGAGGGAGGGAGAGAGAGAGAGAGATTTCAGCACCATGGAAAGCAACTGAACTGAACTGAACTCAAGAAGCTTCTTGGATGAAATATGAAACATTTCCATAGAAAACCTCAAGGAAGTCCAGTTGCTTTTGGGGGGGGGGGAGCACTTTTGGGACAACTATGACCTGGATGACTGAGAATCTCTACAAGGCTTCCCCCAGAAGAGAGAGAAATATGGATTTCAGCACCATGGAAAGCAACTGAACTGAACTCAAGAAGCTTCTTGGATGAGAAGCAAAACATTTTCATAGAAAACCTCAAGGGAGGAGGAGGGAGAGAGAGAGAGAGAGAGAGATATTTCAGCACCATGGAAAGCAACTGAACTGAACTCAAGAAGCTTCTTGGATGAAAAATGAAACATTTCCATAGAAAACCTCAAGAAAGTCCAGTTGCTTTTTTGGGGGGAAAGCACTTTTGGGACAACCACGACTTGGATGACTGAGAATCTCTACAAGGCTTCCCCCAGAAGAGAGAGAAATATGGATTTCAGCACCATGGAAAGCAACTGAACTGAACTCAAGAAGCTTCTTGGATGAGAAGCAAAACATTTTCAGATAAAACACCAAGAAAGTCCAGTTGCTTTTTCTTGGCGGGCGGGGAGACATCTTGAGACAGCCATGACCTGGATGACTGAGAATCTCCATCAGATACCTGGGCTTTTGTGGAGGGGGCCAGGAAGGAAAGCCCCTTTGTGGAGTAAGATTGACAATTTGTGCGACCAAAGGATTGTCATTACCAGCTCCATTGTGGCAGGGGTGGGGGGATTGTGTCCATTGCTAAGAGAACAAATCCTGTCGAAAGATCCCTGCCTTTCAGTACCAAGAGATTAATGTTAATTAGCAACCGTCGGCTCTAATTGTCACCCTCATTAAAATACAGAATTATGTATTTTTTTAGTTATAAATAACCTTTCTAATTGTACTTGATATATGCCAGTTTAATCAAATAGTACACTCGCTGGCAAGCAGATATTTGCATTAATCTAACATTGGATCCTCGTATTATTATTATTATTATTATTATTATTATTATTATTATTAGTAGTAGTAGTAGTAGTAGTAGTAGTAGTAGTAGTATTTCTTCCTCCTCCTTCTCTTCTTTTTCCTCATAACTCCATCCTCATCCTCCTGGTCCTCTTTCCTCATCATCATCTCCTCCTCTTCTTCCTCTTTCTCATCATCTCCTTCCTCCTCCTCCTTCATCATCATCTTCTCCTTTCCTCCTTCCTCATCACCGCCATCCTCCTCCTCCTTCTTCTTCCTCATCATCATCTCCTCCTCTCTCTCCTCCTCCTCTCCCTCCTCCTCCTTCCTCATCACCTTCTCTTTCTCTTCCTCATCATCTCCTCTCCTCCTTCTTCCTCATCTTCTCCTCTTCCTCTTCCTCTTCCTCATCATCTCCATCCTCTTCCTCCTCCTTCCTCCTCATCTCCTTCTCTTCTTCCTCTTCCTCCCTCCTTCCTCATCATTTTCTCCTCCCTTCCTCATCTCCATCCTCCTCCTCCTTCCTCATCATCTCCATCCTCCTCCTCCTAATTCCTCCTAATCTCCTCCTCCTTTTCCTCTTCCTCATCATCTCCATCCTCCTTCCTCATCATCATCTCCTCCTCTTCTTCCTCTTCCTCCTCCTCATCATCTCCGTCCTCCTCCTCCTCCAACTTCTTCATCATCTCGTCGTCCTCTTCCTCATCATCTTCCTCCTCCTTCCTCCCCCCCCCCAATTTTTGCTGGGATGTGCTGGGACCTGTTGCCTGGACTTTCCCTTTCGGCTCCTTATCTTTTCAATGTTTTTTGGTCGCGTTTTCGTATTCTGCTCCGCCACCCCCAGTAGAATCTAATATATGAAAATGAGGCACCTCCTGGGAACATTGAGTGCATCCGAACACCTCTCTGTTGGGCAAGGTTTCCGTCACTCAGCCCTGTGACAATAAGTGGATGATGACTTGGGATCTAAGAAAGAAGCCCAGGAAAAGACGGTATCAGTCGCACCACGGAAAGCTGGCTTAACCCCTTTTAAAGGCGCCCCGGGGGAGGAGTTGCATTGTCGGGAGGTGTCGCGTTGCGTCTAGTCATGAGAGAGAGAGAGAGAGAGATTTGCAAGAAGTGCTCAGCATGGCATGGAGCCCTCAATTCCCATCGCTAAGCGAGTGGCTTCTTAAGTGAGATTTGCCCCATTTTGTGACCTTTCGGAACAACTCCGTCGTTAAGTTAGTCAGATTTAAGTGAATCCGGCTTCCCCATTGACTTGGCTTGTCAGAAAGTCGCAAAAGGGAATCATGTTTCTTCAGGATGCTGCAACCGTCATAAGTACATGCCAGTGGCCAAGCATCTAAATGCTGATCACATGACCATGGAGATGGTGGTCATAAGTCACTTTTTTTTCAGTGCCATTCTAACTTCAAACAATCAATGCTTTCCGACTGAACTGATGCCGTGCAATAGAATGGCTACATTTCTCCCTTCCCTGTTCCCTTTCTTTCTTTCTCTCTTTCTCTCTCCCCCTCTCTCGTTCTCTTTTTCCTTCTCCTTCCCTCCTCTTTTTCTCTTTTCTTTCTCTTTCTCTCCTATTTCTCTTCCCTCTCTTTCCTTCTCCCTCTTTCCCTTTCCCTCTTTCTTTCCCTCTCCTCTTTCCCTCTTCTCTCTTTCCCTCTCCCTGTCTTTCTCTTTCCCTCCTCTTTCTTTCCCTCTCTCTTCACTCTTTTCTCTCTCTTTCCCTCTTCTCTCTCTTTCCTTCTCCCTGTCTTTCTCTTTCTCTCTTCACTCTCTTCTCTGTCTCCCTCTTTCTCCTCTTTCACTCTTTTTCTCTCTTTCCTTCTCCTTCTCTTTCTCTTTTCCTCTTTACTCTTTTCTCTCTCCCCCTCTTTCCATCTTCTCTTTCCTTCTCTCTGTCTTTCTCTTTCCCTCTTTCTTCCCCTCTCTCTCCTCTTTCCCTCTTCCTCTTTCCTTCTCCCTGTCTTTCTCTTTCCCTCCTCTTTCTTTCTCTCTTTCACTTCTTTCTTTCTCTTTCTTTTCCTCCCTCCCTCCTCCCTCTCATCCCTGCTTTTTCCAGGCTTGTTGCTTTCCTGGCACACCTCCTAGATTATTTCTTCTTAAAGCAGAACACAAGCCACGGAGAGTTGGGGAGCTTCAGTGAGCCTCCCCCTCTCTTTCCATGCCCAGAAGTGGTCCTGTTAAACACTCCCACCCCTTCACACATTTGAATCCTGAGCTGTCATCATCTCCGTCTCTGCATCCCTCCGCTTAAGCCAAGAGTTCTGGAGCATTGAAAACGCTCCAGCGATTCGGTTGGACTCCTGTACCAAGGCGTTGAGTGTTGACAACACATGCCTCCTGTCTCCAAACGCAACTTCAGTTCCGAGACACATTTATGCAAAGAGTTTGCCTGATTTAAAATTCACGCGCTACTTTCTCCTCCTGGGAAAATCTGGGTGACTCACAGCATTCTGCTCAATTCCCACCCACCCCTTCCCAATGCAGGTAGTCCTCATGAAGGAAGGCGAATCTACGTGTCCCAGGATAATGTTGTAGGATCCAATCTGGATCAGTTACCGGGATGAAAGATTCTGTCTTCCGAGCTTTTGGACTCATGCTATTGTGGTCCGAGAGCAGTCTGCGGAGCTGGCAGCAGATTCAGCCAGTGAGGAGGTTGGGGAGGAAGATGGTCCAGTCCTGGAGGCTGGGGAAGGCTCGGATGAGGGCTCTGTGTCAGAGGCAGAGAGGGAGCCAGGGCCATCTGGGAGTTATGTGCTGCCTCTGAAGCCTCCAGAATCGGACATCAGTGAGGCAGAGGAACAGGGGGAGCCTGTTCCCAGAGCATGCATGCGCAGAGGTGCCAGAAGGCAAGAACAGTTACGACAGAAGGGACGACTCGGGAGGAAGGCTTGGAGGTGATTGGCCCCTCCCATAGGACACAAAGGAGGAGCAAAGGCACTTGAACCTTTGCAGGAAGCAACTTGGTTCTTGCTGCTCAGTTTAACTTCTGAAGCTCCATTTTGACTCTTTAAGCAAACAGCCTGTTTCAGTTTCAGTTTAGCCTGATTAGCACAAAGAAAAAAAAATCTGCCTCCCAGCAATTTGTCTCCTTGTAGTAAACAGCAAAAAGCCTTTTCCAGTTTCAGTTTCAGTTTAGCCTGATTAGCACAAGGGGGGAAAAATCTGCCTCTGCTTCCCAGCAATTTGCCTCCTTGCAGCAAACAGCAAACAGCCTGTTTCAGTTTCAATTTCAGCACAGCCTGATTAGCACAAGCAGCTAATTTTTGGTTGGATCAGCCTCTCGACGATTAGCTGTTTCAGACTTCCACCCATTCTGGGCGGCGGGGATTGGAATGGGTGGAAAATGGGGTGCGCAGAGGCCGAAAACAGGACGCACAGAGACCGGCAATAGGCTACGTCAGTCCATGCAGCCTGAAACAGCTGATGGTCGGGAGGCCGATCCAACTGATAATCAGCTGCTTGCGCTCATCCGGCTGTGCTGAAACTGAAATAGGCTGTTTGCTTGTTTGCTGCAAGGAGGCAAATTGCTGGGAGGCAGAGACCAAAGGGTGGGCGTTGGCAGGTGGGCGGGGCTACATTGGTGTATAAGACGCCCCCAAATTTTCACCATCTTTAGAGGGGGGGGAAGTGCCTCTTATACTCCGAAAAATACAGTAGTTAACAAAAAGTACTTTCTTACTAGATGTATCTACAATTATCCCCCCCTCCTCCCTCTCTCATTTTCAAAGTCAATAAATTGAAACACCAACCTCAATAAAGAGAAAAAAAATCCTTTCCCCCTCCCTCCGAGGCTTTCTTTAAAAGTGAATAAAAGGGGAGGGGATCGGCTTTTCAAACACTCTAATGCTTTTGTGCTTTTTAACTTTCATTTTTTGCCTCGTCTGCATCAAATCATCTTCGACTATTTAAAATGAAAATTGGGTTTATTGAAACATTTCAATTTTGATTATTCTTTTTTTTTCCCTTTCTTCTTTTTAATAAAGATGTCGCAATCTCACTTAATGATATCACTGGAACGAAATGAGTAAAAAAGTTTAGAAGAATATAATCATCTCGGCGCCCTACAGATTTGATTAAAAGGCATAGCAGAAAGAACCCGGCCTATTTCTGTAGAGTGTGTGTGTGTGTGTGTGTGTCACACAAACACACACACACACACACACTCCCATGTGCTGTCTTGGATCAATAGGGTGTGAAAAGCACGGCTTGTCAGAAACGACCTTTGAACCAAAAAGCAATTTTCCATCAGAATGAATTCTATGCATTTTTCACGTTGCTAAGAGTTTTGTATCTGGGTTTTGTCGCAAACTTCCTTTCTTTGTCAATATTTTTTCCCCCAAGCAGTGAATTTTCTCCCCCACACCCACACCCTGTTGCATTACACCCACAGGCAGTTTTTACAGCTAGGCAGGTGCTTTTCAATGTCTATGGAGATTCTCAGTCCTCCAGCTCTGGGTTGGCCCAGAGGTGTTTTTTTCAAGAGGTGGTGTGGCCTGCCAGCAGAGCTGGTGGCAGATTCGGACAGTGAGGAGGTTGCGCGGGAACCTGGGCCAGTCCTGGAGTCTGGGGAAGGCTCTGATGAGGGCTCTGTGTCGGAGGCAGAGAGGGGGCCAGGGCCGTCTGACAGTTATCAGCTGCCTTCAGAGTCAGACATCGGTAAGGCAGAAGAACAGCTAGAGCCTGTTCTCAGTGTGTGCATGTGTAAAGTTGCCAGACGAAGGGAACAGCTAAAGAACAGGGGTCGACTTGGGAGTAAGGCCAAAGGTGGACGGTGAATGCCCCCTCGCCATAGGGAATAAAGAGGAGCAAAAGGGGAGTGGAGTTTGCAGGAGACAATTAGTTCCACTTATTAGGGTGAGGATCTGTTCCTGACCTCTTGCCAAGGAATTGCTGCTACAGCTTGGAGTTTGGAAGATATTGGCCTGGCAACTCTCCAAGCCTGATTAAGGTCTGTAGTTGTGGAATCTCTGGAAAGACTGTTGGCCGGGACTTTGCTGGAGAGGAATTCACTTTAAGCAAAATAAAAGAGTTTCTATTCGAACGAAGAGTCAGTTTCATGATCTCGGGAAGTCTAAGCCAGGACAAGAGGCAACTGGACTTTCTGGTTTTTCTCTGAAAACGTTTCGCTTCTCATCCAAGAAGCTTCTTCAGCTTCACACTCACAGAGCTGAAGAAGTTTCTTGGATGAGAAGTGAAACGTCTTTTTTTAAAAAAAAAAAAAAACCCAGAAAGTCCACTTGCCTCTTGCAAAAAGCACCTTTGGGACAGGTGCTTTTCAGCCTCACCTGGTCCTCAGCATCTTGCAAGAAAGACAATTTGGCTGGAGAAAAAGGCAACACTGCCGTTGTGTTGCAGAAGCCTGATTTCAAACCCTGGGCTCTTTTCACACTCTCTTCCATCCAAGACAGCACAGTGTGTGTGTGTGTTGTGGGGGAGTGACTCCAGAGGCCCTGCAAATAAATGCAAACCACCATATCGTAGCCACGATGTAAAAAAAAATGTGGAGACTCTAGAAAGAGGGCAGAGAAGAGCAACCAAGAGGATTAGGGGACTGGAGGCTAAAACATATGAAGAACGGTTGCAGGAACTGGGGATGTCTAGTTGAATGAAAAGAAGGACTAGGGGAGACATGATAGCAGCCTTCCAATATCTCAGGGGCTGCCACAAAGAAGAGGAAATCAAGCTATTCTCCAAAGAACCTGAGGGCAGGACAAGAAGCAACAGATGGAAATGACCATCTGTCCATGGCCACCCAGGTGGCTTTGTAGCTAAGACAGGAGTAGAATTCACGGTCTTCTGATTTCCAGGCTGGTGCCTGAACAATTTCCCCATATCAAAAGAACATTAAAACATTTTAAAAGATGTGGAGACTCCAGAAAGAGTGCAGAGAAGAGCAACAAAAATGATTAGGGGACTGGAGGCTGAAACATATGAAGAACGGTTGCAGGAACTGGGTATGTCTAGTTTGATGAAAAGAAGGACCAGGGGAGACATGATAGCAGCCTTCCAATATCTCAGGGGTTGCCACAAAGAAGAGGGAGTCAAGCTATTCTCCAAGGCACCTGAGAGTAGAATAAGAAACAATGGGTGGCAACTATTCAAGGAGAAGCAAGTTAGAACTAAGGAGAAATTTCCTGACAGTCAGAACAAGAGGAAGAACAAGCAGTGAAACAACTTGCCTCCAAAAGTTGTGAATGCTCCAACACTGGAAGTCTTTAAGATGTTGGATAACCCTCTGTCTGGTGGTGTGACTCAGCAGCAGTCTTCTGTGAGTCTTTTCGGGACGCAAGATTAACGATGCAGCTGGGGCTCGTTAGTGGGGTTTGGGAGATAAAAGGACGGATGGTGCCACGCCCCTGGTTGCAGGAGTCAACGTTCCTTGGTTCGTTCAACGTGGATTGATCATCAGTCGTGGTTTATGTAAGATACACTTGGAAAAGTGCTTTGTTTTCTGTAACCCTGATTCAAGAAGACACTTGGAGAAGTGCATTGCTTGTAAGAGTTTTTGTTTGGTATTCTGTTATCTGGTCAGAGACTTTATTTATGTTATTTTTGGGCTCGCAGCCAGTTTGAGCCGAGAACTGATAAAGAGAGTTCCTTTTAAGTTGTTTGCCTGTCGTCTGTTTAACGAGCGGAGAACGGGGGACAGAACAGTCTGGTTTCCTGCCTAGGCAGGGGGTTTGACTAGAATAGTGTTTCTCAACCTTGGCAACTTGAAGATGTCCGGACTTCAACTCCCAGAATTCCCCAGCCAGCATTCGCTGGCTGGGGAATTCTGGGAGTTGAAGTCCGGACATCTTCAAGTTGCCAAGGTTGAGAAACACTGGACTAGAAGACCTCCAAGGTCCCTTCCAACTCTTGATATTCTATTCTATTCTAACCACAAAGTTAAACAGCCTGCTATTGTCGTTACTCCTATCAACGGTTTCTTAACTCTTGATCATCTCCGTCATGATCTCTGATCCATCCAGGATCAAACTCACTCCCCCCCCCCACTCCACCCACTTTGTCTCTTAACAATGAAACCTTTCCTTAGTTTTTTTAATCGGGGAACTTTCCCAACAATTCCTCTTTTGCTGACTTCAGCAATTGCACATGTACTTCCAAAGCACGCCAGCCTAGTCTTCAGAATTACCGAAATTCAGCCCGGGGGGGGGGGGGGGCAGACCCATTGCAGGGTCCTTTATATAGATCACTTGCAATTTATATTCTTTGGGATGCATCTTGCCTGCGGTGTTAACTGCGATTGTGCAATCGCTCTTCGGCTGCCTCCCTATTGAACCGACCGATCCGTGATTGATCACTATTTGTTCTGCTTTGCTATTCCTTTCCCCCTGAAGGAGTGCTTGTCCGGTCCTTCCTTTAAAAGGCACGGAACGTCTTTCAGACAGCTTTTAGCAGACGTTTGACCGAGATTATTTGCAATCTGTTTCTTTCTTCTTTTTTTTCAAGATTCACAACCATCCTTCATTGTGTCCCAAATGAAAGTCCTCGGGGAAGAGTTTGGGCATCTCACGGCTGCAGCCTTTCCTTATGGAAATGGGGTGGCTTGGAGGGAAGCGTAACATGTCTGGAAAGCATATGAATTGGACTAATATGGAAAAAAAAAGGGGGGGGGGTCCTTGGTGCTTCCTGAGCTTAGTTGTTATCTTGCAGATGTTTCATGACCCCACTGCGTAGCATTATCAGAGCTGGAAGGATGAAGGGTTTGTGCAGAGGAAGAGAAGAAGAATGAGGGGGGGGGAGAAAATGTGGGGTCCTTGGTGCTTCCTGAGCGTAGTTGGTTTTTTTGCAAACATTTCATGGCCCGACTATGTAGTATCATCAGTGTTGGAAGGATGAAGGGTTTGTGTAGAGGAAGAGAAGAAGAATGAGGAGGAGGAGGAAAATGTGGGGTCCTTGGTGCTCACTGAGCTTAGTTGTTTTCTTGCAGACTGTTGTGTCCTGCCAAGGGCCAGGGGAGCTGGCATCAGATTCAGACAGTGAGGAGGGTGGGGAGGAACACGGGCCAGTCCTGGAGTCTGGGGGAGGCTCTGATGAGGGCTCTGTGTCGGAGGCAGAGAGGGGGCCAGGGCCGTCTGACGGTTATCAGCTGCCTTCAGAGTCAGAGATCAGTGAGGCAGAGGAACAGCTGGAGCCTGTTCCCAGTGTGCGCATGCGCAGAGTTGCCAGATGAAGGGAACAGCTAAAGAACAGGGGTCGATGGAGTAAGGCCACAGGTGGACGGTGAATGGCCCCTCCCCACAGAAATAAAAGGAGCGAAAGGGGAGTGGAGTTTGCAGGAGACAATTAGTTTGCTTAATTGGTTCGTGATTCTCCAAGGCTGTATGTATGAAAAACGATCATGCCATTTTTTTTAGTGCTGTTGTAACTTCGAATGGGCACTAAACGAACTGTTGTAAGTCAAGGACCATCTATGCATCTGTTTGCAACTAAGTTGACCTGTCCTACATTACACAGGTGAAAGAAAAAATAGTTAACCGATTAAACAACTGCAAAGTTAAAGGCACTCTGCTAACAGTTTATTATTATAATTTACTCATAGAAAGTCTACACGGTTTCTTATAGAACAGACTAGAGTACAAAATATAGAATACAATACAATAGAACAGAAGAAGAGAACAGAACAGAATAGATTAGAATAGGAATTGGAATTGGAATGGAATACAACAGAACAGAATAGAGCTGGGAGGAACCTTGGAGATCTTCTAGTCCAACCCCTTGCTCAAGCAGGAGACCCTATACTATTTCAGGCAGGTGGCTGTCCACTCTTTTCTTTAGAAATTTCTGCAGAGCAACGCTTCCAATTTCTGCCCCCTCTTCTGGAAAAACAGGGGGCCTGGCTCAGTGCTTAGCCTCTAAGACCAATTCTAAGACCGCACCTGGAATCCTGCAACCCATTCCGGTCACCACACTGCAAAAAAAGATGTTGAGACTTTGGAAAAAGTGCAGAGAAGGGCAAATAGGACGATTAAAGGCCTGGAGGCTAAAACCCACGAAGAACAGTTGCAGGAATTGGGTTTGGCCAGTCTAGAGAAAAGAAGAATTGGGTTGACATGTTAGCAGCCTTCCGGTATTTGAGGGGCTGCCAGAAAGAGGAGGGGGTCATCCTATTGTCCAAAGACCCTGAAGGCAGGACAAGAAGCCATGGAAGGAAACTCAACAAGGAGAGGAGCAACCTAGAATTAAGGAGAAACTTCCTAACAGGGAGGACAATTAACCCTTTGGAACAAGTTGCCTCCTGAATAGCAATAGCAATAGCAGTTAGACTTATATACCGCTTCATAGGGCTTTCAGCCCTCTCTGAAATCGCAGGTGCTCCATCACTGGAGGTTTTTTTTTTTAATTGAAAATTTTTGGGAAAAAAAAAGAAGCTTTTACAAATATTTACCTCCTCTTCCCCACCCGAACCCGCCCCAACCCCCCCCTACTTCCCAGAACAAATACAGGGTATAAATCTTCAACAAAGATGTTCTAAAATAAACTTAAAGAAAGTTAGTATCATCTTTCATTTGAGCTTTAACTCCTCTTTTGTTAGGCTAACTCTAAACAGATTATATCGTTCCTTGCTTCCTCAGTCATAAATTATCTGGAATTATATCGTTCCTTGCTTCCTCAGTCATAAACTATCTGGAATTTCTTAGTCCCATATTTATTTTGAGTATAGTCAATCCATCTTCTCCACTCCAGCTTGTATTTCTCATTTGAGTGGTCCTTAAGATGTGCTGATATTTTAGCCATCTCCGCTAAGTTTGTTACTTTTAACGTCCATTCTTGAATAGTAGGCAAATCTTCCTTCTTCCAGTATTGCGCCACCAACAGTCTTGCTGCCATTATTAAATACAAAATCAAGTTAGTCTCTATAACAGTTACAATCAGTAGTTATCACTGGATGTTTTTAAGAAGGGCACTGGACACTCACTTGATTCGAATGGTACAGGGTCCCCTGCTCTTGAGCAGGGAGCTGGACTAGAAGACCTCCAAGGTCCCTTCCAGCTCTATTCTATTCTAAACATCCAGTTATTCAGCAACCGTCTGGACTTCCCGAAATTTCTTAAACCAGCCGCATTCCGCCCGGAGTTTTTAAATATCTACTTGGCTTCCCTCCCGCTCCGAAAAGTGTGAGTTACACGCAGACTTTTTCTTTCATTGATGTATGTTTCTGTCCGGATGGCTGGGAAGATTAACGAGCGGGAGGGTTGAATAAATAGAAAAGAGTGCAGAAGGGTAGGCGGGGTGGATTGGGGGGTGGCACAAGTGTTTCTTCCCATCGGAGACTCCAAAGCAAAACACGCCTTGAATGATTGATGCCAAACACGGGCCGCTCCCCCGTAACTGCAGCCCGCTAAACTGGAATGAATGCCCGTCCAGCAGGGCCCAGAGACCTCCAAAGTGCCCGTTAAGAAGCAGAAAGATAGCTTACCTTAGCTTCATTCCTGGAGGATTTACAAATCAAGCTTGTTTGAGGTGAGGGGAATTGGGGTGCCAAGAGGAATAAATTCATCTGGTACTTTTGGCTTTGATTCAGACGTTTCACAGCGCCGCTTTTGTTAAAAGCACGGCCAAATGAGTTGCATCTCGCCAAGGAAGGCCTTGTTATTTCTCCACCGTATTTGTTGGACTATAAGACGCAATGGTGTATAAGACGCACCAAAATTTTGAAGAGGTAAGTAAGAAAAAAAAAATTGTCCTCCCCTGCGCCCAGGAGCACTATCCGGCAGGGCTGGGAGAAGGCAAAAACGCCCCCATTTTTGCGGAAAACGGGTGGAAAACAGGCCATTAAACGGGGGCATTTTCCCTCTCCCCCAGCCCTGCTGAAGCCTGCAGAGTGCTTCTGGGGGCAGGGAGAAGACAGAAATGACTCCGTTTTTGGAAAAAATGGCCCATTTTTCACAAAAATGGGATGCGGGAACAGGTCTTCAGGAGGCCAAAAATGGCTGTATTCGGTGTATAAGATGCACCAACATTTCCACGCTCTTTTGGGGGGGTGCGTCTTATACTCCGAAAAATACGGTAATCTGAAGTCAGGTTGGCTGAAAGGCTGTAAGGCAGCCCACGATGTTAGATAAGTGATGCATTTCAGCCGGTTCTTTCCGGTTCGGGTGAACCAGTAGCGGTGGCAGAGGGAGGCTCCGCCCATCCACCTGAACCTCATCATGTCCCAGTTTTGATGCTCTGCGCATGTGCGCTCCTGCGCCTGCGTGGAGGTGGTCCTAGCACCGGGGTGGAGGGCGGGGCTCACATTTGCAAACCGGTAGTGAAGGTAAGTTGATTTCACCTCTGTGTCCGAGGCGGTCTGCCCAAGGCAGCTTCAGTCCGGTCTACGCAGTGTGAAGAGGAAACATACCAGCGGTTTGAGGAGTGGTGTCATGCTGGCCAGGCCCACCAGTCGGCCACGCCCAGTGAGTGGTGTCATACTGCCCACGCCCACTAAGTTGGCCATGCCCCTCCAAGGTCAACCACAGTCCTGATGCAGCCCTCAATGTTGACACCCCTGTTGTAAGGCAAGGAATGATCCAGAATAGCCAAGTTGGAGAGGGACCTTGGAGGCCTTCTAGTCCAACCCCTTGCTCAACCAGGAGACCCTAGCATTTGAAACAGGTGGCTCTCCAATCTCTGTCAGGGTACCAAATAGCAGACCCATAACAAGCAAAACTCCGAGTAGGTTCCTCAAAGAATAGCTATCAGGCCTGCAGCCATCTTTTTTTGGGGGGTCTGTAGGGCACTGTCCCATTCAAACAATCTTGGGGACCCGTGTGAGTTGAACATTTCCTCCTGCTTCTTTGAATTAATGGGGTCTTTGATAGGTGACTTTGTGAAGTCAGGATGGGAGCCTTGATAGTTGATAGATGAAAACTCTACAGGGCCCTTGGTGCTCTCTGAGCTTGGTGGTTTCCTTGCAGACGTTTCATGACCCAACTAGGGAACATCATCAGTGCTAGAAGGGAGGGAGGTTTGCAGAAAAAGAGGAAGAGGAAAACTGTAGGGTCCTTGGTGCTCTGTGAGTTTTGTTCTTTCCTTGCAGACGTTTCATGGCCCAACTAGGTAACCTCATCAGTGCTAGAAGGGAGGGAGGTTTATGGAGAGGAGGAGGAGGAGAACTGTGAGGTCCTTGGTGCTCTCTGAGCTTAGTGGTTTCCTTGCAGACGTTTCATGACCCAGCTAGGTAACATCATCAGTGCTAGAAGGGAGAGAGGTTTGCAGAAAAAGAGGAAGAGGAAAACTGTAGAGTCCTTGGTGCTCTCTGAGCTTAGTGGTTTCCTTGCAGACGTTTCATGACCCAGCTAGGGAACATCATCAGTGCTAGAAGGGAGGGAGGTTTGCAGAAAAAGAGGAAGAGGAAAACTGTAGAGTCCTTGGTGCTCTCTGAGCTTAGTGGTTTCCTTGCAGACGTTTCATGACCCAGCTAGGGAACATCATCAGTGCTAGAAGGGAGGGAGGTTTGCAGAAAAAGAGGAAGAGGAAAACTGTAGAGTCCTTGGTGCTCTCTGAGCTTAGTGGTTTCCTTGCAGACGTTTCATGACCCAGCTAGGGAACATCATCAGTGCTAGAAGGGAGGGAGGTTTGCAGAAAAAGAGGAAGAGGAAAACTGTAGGGTCCTTGGTGCTCTCTGAGCTTGGTGGTTTCCTTGCAAATGTTTCACGATTCAACTAGGTAACATCATCAGTGTTAGAAGGGAGGGAGGTTTATGGAGAGGAGGAGGAGGACTGTGGGGTCCGTGGTGCTCTCTGAGCTTGGTGGTTTCCTTGCAGATGTTTCATGACCCAACTTGGTAACATCATCCATGCTTGAAAGGAGGAAGGTTCGCCCCCTGTTGATCCACAAGTGTCAGCGGGAATTTTCTTTATGGTTCTTCGATTGGGCTGCAATTTACCGTTAGCTTGTTTGTTTGAGTTGATTGTATATTGTTTACTTTTTCCCCCCATTGTTGGTTGAGCGTAGTTAATCTCTGCTATCTGGATGTTGCCTGCTGGCCAGGAGATGTTTTGGTCTTTTTGTTTCCTTTAAAAAAAACAAACCCTTTTTCTTAACAGAACTTTTTTTTTATTTTTCTTTAAAAAAAAACACAAATATGTCATCATTTGTCAATCATTAAAACATTGAAGTACAATTTTTTTTTGTGTGTACCCCTCCCTCCCTCCACCCCCCCACCCCCCCTCCTCCTTCCCCCCCCCCCCCCCCGACTTCCCAGAACCCGTACCCGGTATAGAATTTTAACTAACACAGTCTAAAATCTATTGAGAAAAAAGAAATAAAGAAATTAATGACATTCTAGATTGACCTTAGCTTCTTCTTACTGAACTAACTTTAAACAATTTAAATCATTTCTGATCTTAAGCATAGGCTAACTGGAATTTCTTAGTCCCGTATTTATTTTGTATATAGTCAATCCATTTTTTCCAGTCTCGTTTATATCTCTCATTTGAGTGATCTTTAAGATATGCCGATATTTTAGCCATTTCAGCTAAGTTTGTTACTTTCAATGTCCATTCTTGAATTGTAGGCAAGTCTTCCTTCTTCCAATATTGCGCCACCAACAGTCTTGCTGCAGTTATCAGGTGCAGAGTCAAATTGGTCTCTACCACTGTAAAGTCAGTACATATACCTAGTAAAAATAACTGAGGACTAAACTTTATCCTTCTTTTAAAAACATTTTGCATGACCCACCATATTTTTATCCAAAATGCTTTAACCTTTTGGCAGGTCCACCATATATGATAATATGTAGCATCGAGAGAACCACATCTCCAACATTTAGGCTGTACATTCGGATACATAGAAGCCAACTTTTTAGGATCTAAATGCCATCTATAGAACATCTTGTAAAAATTTTCTCTCAGATTTTGAGCTTGTGTAAATTTCACATTTCTTACCCAGATTCTTTCCCATGTATCCAACATTATTGGTTCCTCAATATTTTGAGCCCATTTTATCATACAATCTTTAACTAATTCTGTTTCCGAATCCATCTGTATCAATACATTATATATCCTCTTTATATGCATTAAGCTTTGATCTCTTATTTGTTTAAACAAATTATCCTCAACTTGAATAAAACCAATTTTTTGATCTACTTTCCACCTAGCCTGTAATTGCCCATACTGGAACCATGTTTGAACTACCTTCTCCTCTTTTAATACCTCTAAAGATTTTAATTGTAATACCCCCCTTTCCGAGGTAAGAAGCTGTCTGTAGGTAATTCTGTCCTGTTTTTGTGCTGTATTCATATTTTCAATTGCGTGTCTAGGAATTGCCCACATGGGTATCTTGTCATTTAATTTATATTGATATTTCTTCCAGACCCGCAATAAAGCATTTCTTAAAATATGACTTTTAAAGTTCTTATCCAATTTTTTGTTGAATAACAGGTAAGCATGCCAACCAAATACCAGATCGTGTCCCTCAATGTTCAATATTCTATCATTGGTTAAGTGAATCCAGTCACTAATTACAGATAATACCACTGCATCATAATATATTTTTAAATTAGGTAGTTTCAATCCTCCTCTCTCACGTACATCTTGCATTATTTTCATCTTTACCCTCGGCTTCTTTCCTGCCCACACAAATTTGTTGATACCCTTCTGCCATTCTAAAAGGTTCGCATCTTTTTTAAGTATAGGTAACATTTGGAAGAGAAATAAAAATTTTGGTAAAATGTTCATTTTCATTGCCGCTATCCTACCCAGCAAAGATAAGTGCAATTTCTCCCATTTTTTCATCTCTGTCTGTATGCTATGCCAAAGTGGTTCATAATTATGCTTATATAATTTCCCATTTGAGGTTAAAATGTTAACTCCAAGATATTTAACTTTTTTAACTACCTCACATCCTAGCAT
>NW_028261385.1:3807952-3858687 GCF_051295495.1 Thamnophis sirtalis
GAGAAATGGATGGATGGATAGATACAGAGGGAAGAGAGAAATAGATGGATGGATGGATGGATGGATAGATAGATAGATAGATAGATAGATAGATAGATAGATAGATAGATAGATAATGGATGGGAGAAAGAGAGACAGAGAGACGAGACAGAGAGAGGGAGAGATGACAGATGGATGGATGGATGGGCAGAAAGACAGAAAGACAGATAGATATGAGGTACAGATAGGCAGAGATAATAGAAAGTCAAAGGGACAGAGAGAGACATGACAAATAGATGGATGACAGATGGACAGAGATATAGATAGACAGATGTAGATAGATATAAAGATACAAAGATATAAAGCTATAAAATATCTTTATGAAACTTCAACTAGAAACATTGAAATGCAACTCAACACAAAGAGAACGATGCCCGTGAATCCATGCACAGCACACCTGGTGCAGGTGTGATGCTCGTGTTTGGCCGAATTTGGGCCCAATGAAAGGCTGGCCTTTGCTCAGAGCCAGACTCCAAGGATGCTTGGCATCTCCCAACGGGGCCCTTGGCATCCCAGCTGGGAAGTCAAGGAAATACGTTTCGGCATCTCGACGCCTTCCAGCGGGCGACTCTCCAGCCGCTCGGGGAAAGAGAAAAGGGAAAATAATCTAATCCACGAACCTGAAAAAAGGTTGTGACATGAATACACTGCCAGAGATCCCTTGGGACTCCAAGAACAGCTCTGGAGAGGAAGCCAGATTAAAAGGAAAGGAAGAACAGGAGGGAAGTGGTGGCTTTTTAAAAAAAATGTCACTGCTCTAGTGACAAGAGTTCGGATCAAATTCAACTTCGGTGTTGTGGCCTGTTGGCCACCACCTCCACCAGCAGGCAAATCAAAGGAGGAGGAGGAGGAGGAGGAGGAGGAGGAGGAGGAGGAGGAGGAGGAGGAGGAGGGGGTGGTGTGGGAATCAGGGCCAGCATCAAGGCAACCTCCAAGGGGAAGAGGAAGTGGAGCTGGCAGAAAGAATAGAAGAAAAAAGGGAATAGGGAATAGAGAGTAGAGTAGAGTAGAAGAGAAAAGAAGAGAATAGGGAATAGAGAGTAGAGTAGAGAGAGTAGAGTAGAGTAGAGTAGAGTAGAAGAGAAGAGAAGAGAAGAGAAGACAAAAAAGGAATAGGGAACAGGGAACAGAGAGTAGAGTAGAGTAGAAGAGAAGAGAATAGAGAATAGAGAATAGAGAATAGTAGAGTAGAGTAGAGTAGAGTAGAAGAGAAGAGAAGAGAAGAGAAGAGAAGAGAAGAGAAGAGAAGAGAAAAAGGAATAAGGAATAGGGAATAGGGAACAGAGAGTAGAGTAGAGTAGAAGAGAATAGAGAACTAGAGAATAGTAGAGTAGAGTAGAGTAGAGTAGAGTAGAGTAGAGTAGAATAGAATAGAATAGAATAGAATAGAATAGATAGAAGTGTTGGGAGGGACCTTGAAGGTCTTCTAGTCCAATTCTCCGCTAAGGCAGGAACCTCTACACCACTTCAGAGACAAATGGTTATCCAACATCTTCTTAAAGACTTCCAATGTTGGAGAATTCACAACTTCTGGGGGCAACTTCCGTTCCACTCATTAATTGTCCTCACTGTCAGGGAATGTCTCCTTAGTCTAAGTTGCTTCTCTCCTTGATTAGTTTCCACCCATCGCTTCTTGTCCTGCCCTCAGGTGCTTTGGAGAACAGTCCCTCTTCTTTGTGGTACAGAGAGAGAGAGAGGGGTGGAGCATGGACCGTCCTTCAGCCCTCAGATGGAGAGTCAAAAGCCCCCAGGTCTGGAGGTGGCTGATGAGGAAGAGGAGAAACAGCCGTGCACAATGCCTGACTAATGAATGCACAAAAGACAGAGGAGAGGAGAGCAGTGGAAATCTATGGGCCGGTCCTTGGGACGGAAGAGCCACCACTGCTAGCAAAGTCCCACCCGAGCTCTGGGGATCAAACGCAGAGGACGGAGAGGAATAAATGAGCCAGACAACTATTCATCTTCTGGCTGGACAAACTTGTGAGCCTGCGGTGAGAGAGAAATTTTTTCCCGCGGCTGCTGGCGCTTCCTAATCAAGGAATCTTTGAGTTCACCTCAGAGCCTTTGTCGGCGTTTGGGGAGCTGGGTGAGAACTTTGAGTTTGCAAAGCTTTTGGTGGAGGTAATTGAAACACTTCCTGGAAGTTGGCAGGGACGCGGGCATGACAGGCTTTAACTTCTGGATGGGAGACGGCCCGGCTCAGCACAGAGCCTTCTCCGTATTAAAGGCCCTG
This sequence comes from Thamnophis sirtalis, assembly GCF_051295495.1. NCBI lineage: Eukaryota > Metazoa > Chordata > Lepidosauria > Squamata > Natricidae > Thamnophis > Thamnophis sirtalis. The sequence goes on from NW_028261385.1 coordinate 3,810,225, forward strand.
ATGAAATGGGACTTGCCAAAAGACCAAGGGCCGAAAGAGTTGCCGATGGTTAATCCCCTTCCTTTGCCGCGCTTAGAAAATTCTGTTTTCTTCCTTTGAAGAAAGAGGAGGAGATCGACAGACCCAGCCCTGATTTAAATTCTGGCATAGCAAAAGCTGGTTCTCCTGACGTCTGAATGTATTCCTTTATTAAAATTATTACAGCTTTCTGATTGCATTAAAATTCATCCACATGTTTCCCCGCATCATAGTTCTACATTTCTTTTTCACAGGCAATTCTTTTCTCTCCTTCCTTCCTTCCTTCCTTCCTTCCTTCCTTCCTTCCTTCCTTCCTTCCTTCCTTCCTTCCTTCCTTCCTCCCTCCCTTCCTTCCTCCCTTCCTCCTTCCACTTCCTTTCTTTTTTCTTTCTCTTTTTTCTTTCTTTCCATTTCTTTTTGTTTCTCTTTCCCTTCTTTCCTTCATCAACCCATTTTCCTGCTTTCCCCTCTTTCTTTCTCACTTTCTTTTTTTTCTTCCTCTCTCTCTCTTTTGTTTCCTTTATTCCTCCTTTCCTTTATCAACCCTTTCCCCTCCTTCCCTCCCTCTTCCTTCCGTCCTTCCTTTCTCTCTTCTCTGTTTCCTTTTCCTCCCTCCCTCCCTCCAGTGGAGTTATTGAGTTGTTCTCAGTGAAACAACTTGCCAATCCAGAAGTTGCAGGTGCTCCAACATTGGAGGTTTTAAAGAAGAGAATGGACAACTGCTTGTCTGAAATGATGTAAGGTTTCCTGCTTGAGTTGGACTAGAAGACCTTTAAGATCCCTTCCAACTCTTATTCTATTACTAATTCTGTTCCTAATCTAGGAGAGGACCAACCTTCTGTAGAACTAAGTAGAAACTTTCTGACAGTGTTGTGGCTGCTTCCATCACTGGAGGTTTTTAAAGAAGAGGCTGGGGCAGCCACTTGTCTGGAATGGCATAGGATCCCCTGCTTGAGCAAGGGGGATGGACTAGAAGACCTCCAAGGTCCCTTGCAACGTCTGTTGTGGTGATTCAGAAATGTGTCCCCTTCAATCCAACCACCTTTCCAGTCAAGTTGGAAATCTCTGCTATTGTTTAGGACAACGCGGAGATAGTTTGAGGTTTCCTTTCTCATCCTTAGTTAGTCACCAAACAATGTGCCACGGATTGAAAAAAGAAAACCAGAGGGGAGCATCAAGATTGTGAGAAGTGTTACACCAAAGTAGTGATCCTTGGAATATTGCCTCCAATTCTGGTTGACACACACACACACACACACACACACACACACACACACAGAGAGAGAGAGAGAGAGAGAGAGAGAGAGAGAGGAGAGAGAGAGAGAGAGAGAGAGAGATGTTGAGACTCCAGAAAAAGGGCAGAGAAGAGCAACCAAGATGATTAGGGGATCATCTTTGCAATACTACGCCCAGACTGTATAAAAGTGTAAATTAAAATATACCGAATGATAAATACACAGAGAACTATGTTAGAACTATGGAAATGATAGATATAAATATGATACTGTGTGAATATGTATGTATGACGAAGAGATAAATGGTCGGAACGAGGAGGTATAATACTACGTATATTGTGTTGTAGGAAGTTAAAACCCATCTCCTAGAAGAATGAAATATCCTGGGAAATATCGAAAAGGCAGAATATTATATATTTCCCTGGATAAGAAATGGAGAAACACGCTTTTAGACTCACTCTGAATAGACTCCCCCACCTTCGTCAATGGGCCATTAAAAGACCCTGAGTCAGTCTACTCTACATAACAAAGATCCCCTCCTTCAGCTCCAGAGCGATGGGATTAAGGCCTGATAGTATTAGCCCTTTACCCATCTCACCAAAGGGCACCTCGGAAGAAGCAATGCTCAACCAAACTTGGACTCAAAGCACAGCCTAGAGAGTTGCCCCTGCATGGGCCCATGGGAGTCTGACAACCAATCAGAATACAAGCTCAAGATCAAAGGCCAGAGAGGGCATAAAACCAGGGACTCAGCTTCTCTCCTCCTTTCTCTTTTTCTCCACCAACATTGAAGCATGTGATCCCTCTTTTCTGTTCAGGAGCTCAAGCCATGTGATCCTTTCCACCATTAAAACCATCTTTCAAGATTGGCTAAAATATACCCGAACATGAAGCCGACTTGCTGGAAGTGTAAAAAAGTACAAGGGACCTATTATCACATATGGTGGACCTGCCCGGAAACACAAAAATATTGGACCAAAAATTTGGAATGGGTGCAAGAAATTACAGGAGAACAGATAAACTACAAACCCGAAATCTTTCTACTAATAGCAGTTAGATTTATATACCGCTTCATAGGGCTTTCAGCCCTCTCTAAGCGGTTTACAGAGTCAGCATATCGCCCCCAAACAACAATCCGGGTCCTCATTTTACCCACCTCGGAAGGATGGAAGGCTGAGTCAACCCTGACCGGTGAGATTTGAACAGCCGAACTGCAGAACTGCAGTCAGCTGAAGTAGCTGCAGTGCTGCATTTAACCACTGCACCACCTTGGCTCTGGGAATAATCAAAGGGAAATATACAAAGAAAATTAAGTACATATTAACACATCTGCTAACTACAGCTAGAATAGCATTTGCCCAATGCTGGAAACAAAAAAAAATACCCCCTCGGATGAATTAGTGATTAAAAAAAAAACCTTTGGATTGTGCAGAGATGGACAAATTAACACTGAAATTAAAAGATAAAGAAGAGTCGGAATATTATGAAATTTGGAACAATTGGTACAAATGGCTGCAAAACAAGAATAAAATTAATTAAGCCAAAAAAACTATACATAAATATATATGTAGAACTGTGTATAAAGGTGTGTAAATATAGAAGCGAAATATTATATACATGTACAGGTATGATGACATAACAATGTTGATGTAATGACTGTAAGGTGGTGTAGAAGGGAAAAAAATAATTTAAAAAATCTGCAAAAAAATGAAATAAAAAATAAACCATCTTTCCAAGGAGCCTCCATGTTTCTAGTGTCTTTTTCCCCACTTGGGAATGAGCCCAGAAGGACATTTCTCCCAACAGCATAGTGTAAAAAATAACCAAATTCGACCAGTATATCATAGTTGCAAAGCTGAAACTGTGATGCAAAATGCAGGAAAACGTACAATAAAAATATTTTAAAGAAAAGATGGTTAGAGGACCAGAGGCATTGGTTTGAATGGTTGAGGGAGCAAAGAGAAGGCTTAGGGGGGAGACATGATAGCATCTTCCAATGCTTGAAGGATTGACACCCCCCCAAAAAAGGTTAGACTTGTTCTTTTTGCCACTTGGGGCAAAAGAAGAAGCAGTGGATGAAAGCTTGTCAGAGGGAGGTTCATCCTGGAATTAAAGGAGAAATTTCCTGACAGGGAGAAGGACGACTCAATGGGACAGCTTGTCTCCTGGAATTGGGGATATTTCATCGCCGGAGGGATTCCAAAATACTGTAGATTGGAGAACCATTTGACCAGGAGGGTAGCAGGATGGTTTTTTTTTTTAAAGAATTAGATAAACATTAAAAAACATTGGTCATAGTGCGCCATTTCTGGTATAAACATTTCCATCTAGTGATTTTATCTTACAACAATTACATTTTATATCCATTGCATCGGTATGTGTAATCAGTCAGATTACCTGTCCATTGATCCTTTCTTTTACATAGTTACTAACCATACAAATACATATCCAATTCTTACCTATCACCACGATGTAGAAAAGATGTGGAGACTCTAGAAAGAGTGCAGAGAAGAGCAACAAAGAGGATTAGGGAACTGGAGACTAAAACATATGAAGAACGGTTGCAGGAACTGGGCATGGCTAGTTTAATGAAAAGAAGGACCAGGGGAGACATGATAGCAGTCTTCCAATATCTCAGGGGTTGCCACAAAGAAGAGCGAGTCAAGCTATTCTCCAAGGCACCTGAGGGTAGAACAAGAAGCAATGGGTGGAAACTAATCAAGGAGAGAAGCAACTTAGAACTGAGGAGAAATTTCCTGACAGGTAGAACAATTAATCAGTGGAACAGAAGTTGCCTCCAGAAGTTGTGAATGCCCCAACACTGGAAGTCTTTAAGAAGATGTTGGATAGCTATCTGTCTGAAACCGTATAGGATTTCCTGCCTAGGCAGGGGGTTGGACTAGAAGACCTCCAAGGTCCCTTCCAACTCTGCTATTGTATTATTGTATTATTGTATTAATGTATTGTATTCTACACGTTATTAATACCGTATTTTCCCATAATTCTTAACTTATCCATGTTTTTCTGTCCCAGCCTTTATCATGATTCTAACCATCGGTACCATTTGTCCCAGATTTCGTGATATTCCATCTCACCCTCGTCTTTGAGCTCTAGAATCAGCCTCCCATTTCTGCCCACGTCAGTATCTTATTTATTATTTCTTGTTCCGTGGGAGTCTCTTTATTTTTCCATCTTTGTGCAAAAACCAATCTCGCCGCCGTTAAGATACACAGCATTAAATGCAGTCCACCTTTGTGTTGTGGCCCAGCAGGAGCCGTTGGAGCTGCCACCAACGGCACTTCCCTCCAGCCTTCGCCCAAAGCCCCCCACCAGGGCGCTGAAGCAGACCCCAAGTCAGAATTTCTTCCTCCCTCCGATCCCCACAAAAAGACCCCGAAGGAGGAGACTCTCTGTAGCAACACAAGCATTCATTGCATGTATCTGTCCCAGGGGGCGTAGTTTGAGGACTCCTGATTTAGTGCAATATAAAAAAAATATGCAAATAATTTTTCTGCGGATCACCATAATTTTCTCGCGGACCACCAGGGGTCCATGGACCACCAGTTGGTGACGGCTGATCTAGAGGACCTTCTATAGCTTGGTGTGTTCCACCTTCCCAAATGCCCCTTTAAAGCCCCCCCCCCCCCAAAAAAAAATAGTCATGGGAGAAAAAAAAACACTAATAAAACTCCTTAGCATGAAAAATGCCCAAGGCCTTTTTTTTTTTTTTTTTTAAATCCTCCTCTCTGAAGAAATGCAGAGTACGGCAACTATCATAAATAGTGCAAAATAAGCTGCCACGTGTTGAATACTTTTCTGTTAACTGAATCTTTTATCCCGTTAGTTTAATTAGGATTAAAAGAAAAGTCTGCACATTTTATGGTGCTTTTGCAGAAGACAAATGTCCTTCCAATTCTCAAGGGGAAGGCAAAGACGCTAATGATAATCTAACCAAGTTTTATACCTCCTTCCTATTCTTCTCCTGTCAGGTCTGCAACCCTCTTTTCTTGTGGGTCTTTGGCCTGCTGCACTTTCTATTATTTCACTATGCATTTTCTATGGTGGGAAAATGGGAGGGGGGATTGGATGGAGTTGGATGATAGGTAGCCATAACAACATTCTTTCTAGAAAGCCAAGGTCATTATCCTTTGTCTCTGCACCTCTGCACCTGACCGGAACTGGATGGGTGGAAGCTGCCACCATGGCAGTGGGAGATGGGACCATGGGATGGACTTGTGGGTGTGGGGGCAAGATGTTGAGAGTCTAGAAAGAGTGCAGAGAAGAGCAACCAAGATGATTAGGAGACTGGAGGCTAAAAGATACGATGGACGGTTGCAGGAACTGGGCATGGCTGTTCTAGAGAAGAGAAGGACCAGGGGAGACAGGATAGCAGTCTTCTAATATTTGAGGGGCTGCCACAGAGAGGAGGTGGGCCTCCCATTCCAAGTTCACATTAATATTCTCATCCTGCCATCCCAGTCGTTGAATTTTTATTTTCTTTTTTTGCATTGAGGATCATTAGGCAATTTATCAAATAGCAGCACGAACATGATCTATCTATCTATCTATCTATCTATCTATCTATCTATCTATCTATCTATCTATCTATCTATCTATCTATCTATCTATCTATCTATCTATCTACCTACCTACCTACCTACCTACCTACCTACCTACCTACCTACCTACCTACCTACCTACCTACCTACCTACCTATCTATCTATCTATCTATCTATCTATCTATCTATCTATCACCTATATCATCTATCTATATCATCTATCTTCTCTCTCATCTATCTATCTATCTATCTATCTATCTATCTATCTATCTATCTATCTATCTATCTATCTATCTATCTATCTATCTATCTATCTATCTATCTATCTATCTATGGGAGGAGGGATATAATAAAAAGGCCCACAATTGGAGCCTTGATCGGGGGGGGGGGGGGAGGAGGTGGATGGGAGTCCACAGGAGCCCAGCCTCGCACCGGAGAATCAAATCTATATTTCAATTGCAATTCACCCAAATGAATCCACACTGACTGTTGAATATATAAACAGGTTTACGGTTTGTAAGCAAGAAATCAAATCAAGGTGCGAAAGGAAGGAGAGGGGCGAGGCGGGGGGGGTGGGGGGAGGAGAGGAAGCCGTCTAAATTATGGAAGGACTGCATGCACACCGGATTAAAACCTTTGGGGAGATGTCCATGCATCGCACAAAGGTCGCCTTTGAATTGCAACCAGAAGGGAACCCCAAATGTTCTGTTGCTCAGCCAGAGAGCTCTTGCGTGAATTTCGCCCCCTGTTATGATTTTTCTTGCTGCAGTTGTTAAGTGAAGCACTGCAGTTGTGCTTCACTTAATAACATAGCCAGAGGCTGGTTCCTACCAGTTCGGACCGGTTTGACCGAACCAGTAGTCGCTTGGGGGGCTGAGTTCCTGGGACCGGCAGTCACCCAGGGCTGCCACGCCCCCGAACCAGTTCTCCTGGCACCACCATAGATGCCGCCATCTTCTTTTCCGCTTCTGCGCATGCGCAGAGCGATTTCAGTTGCATTAAGCAGCACACACGTGCATGGCGCTCCCCTGAGCGAACCAGAAGGGGCCTCTGCCGGAACCCACCCCCGAACACGGCTGTTAAGGGAATCGGACTTCCCCATTCATTCTGCCTGCCAGAAGGTCTACTCGGTGGGTTCGAGCCAAGGTGGCGCAGTGGTTAAATGCAGCACTGCAGGCTACTGCTAGATCAGCAGTTCAGCGGTTCAAATCTCACCGGCTCAGGGTTGACTCAGCCTTCCATCCTTCCGAGGTGGGTAAAATGAGGACCCAGATTGTTGGGGGCAATATGCTGACTCTCTGTAAACCGCTTAGAGAGGGCTGAAAGGCCTATGAAGCGGTATATAAGTCTACTGCTATTGCTATTGCTATTGCTATTCGAGGTTTGTGAGAAGATGACTGGGTCACTTCCTGTAAGTGGTGTGGGAAACCATCAGCTCGCAAGGCAACTCATCAAACTGTCAAACTCAGTCTTCATCAGCTACTCCCAAGCCATTGCTTTCCCGGTGGCTTCCTCCCCCAAACTCCAGGATTGGCCCACGTTCCTCCCCAACCTCCTCCACACTTTCTGACTCTGCTGCCAGCTCCCCAGTCCACCAACGGACCACAGCGGAGCCCCTAAAAGGATGCAAATGACCTTCCATTCCCCACCCGCCCCCCGTCAGAGCTGAAGAAGCTTCTCGGATGAGAAGCGAAACGGTCTTCAAAAGAAAAACCAGAAAGTCCAGCTGCCTCTTGAAAAAGCACTAAGGTCAGAGTGTTGTATGAATCCAAAATCTGTATTAAATTCTGGGGAGCAATCACACCTTTGTGTTGCAAACGTTTTTCTTTGTGTGAAAAGTCTCACTTTCCTTGCCTTTCCCCCAGACGACTCCGAGTACTCTGGAGAGTAACGTCTGTCTGTGCCTGAGTAAACTCAGAGTAAAGTCTGTGCCTGAGTAAACTCAGAGTAAAGTCTGTGCCTGAGTAAACTCAAGAGTAAAGTCTGTGCCTCAGAGTAAAGTCTGTCTGTGCCTGAGTAAACTCAGAGTAAAGTCTGTGCCTGAGTAAACTCAGAGTAAAGTCTGTCTGTGCCTGAGTAAACTCAGAGTAAAGTCTGTGCCTGAGTAAACTCAGAGTAAAGTCTGTGCCTGAGTAAATTCAGAGTAAAGTCTGTCTGTGCCTGAGTAAACTCAGAGTAAAGTCTGTGCCTGAGTAAACTCAGAGTAAAGTCTGTGCCTGAGTAAACTCAGAGTAAAGTCTGTCTGTGCCTGAGTAAACTCAGAGTAAAGTCTGTGCCTGAGTAAACTCAGAGTAAAGTCTGTCTGTGCCTGAGTAAACTCAGAGTAAAGTCTGTGCCTGAGTAAACTCAGAGTAAAGTCTGTGCCTGAGTAAATTCAGAGTAAAGTCTGTCTGTGCCTGAGTAAACTCAGAGTAAAGTCTGTGCCTGAGTAAACTCAGAGTAAAGTCTGTGCCTGAGTAAACTCAGAGTAAAGTCTGTCTGTGCCTGAGTAAACTCAGAGTAAAGTCTGTGCCTGAGTAAACTCAGAGTAAAGTCTGTCTGTGCCTGAGTAAACTCAGAGTAAAGTCTGTCTGTGCCTGAGTAAACTCAGAGTAAAGTCTGTCTGTGCCTCAGAAACAGACAGAGTTTAACTAGTTGGATCAAAAAACTAATTAAGCCATGCCAGCTTGATTGAACTCTATTCTTACACAGCCATTCTTGCCTAGCAATGCCTCCTGCAGTCCTGACAACCACAGGGTTAAATACATACCTTCCATTTGATATCTATCTGAACACTTCTCCATTTTCATATTATTTCTTCTTGTTATATCTCAAAGCAGTGAAATTTCACGCTTATTTAAGAAGCAGTCCCCGTTGACCCCAAGATAATATCTTTCTGAATGCACAGGCAGCTGTGAAAAGGAGACAAGTGGCGAGTGGATCGGGCTCAGGATCAGCGGTGGGTTTCACTTATTTTTACCACTGGTTCGCAGCGCACGCGCACATGCTCGCTTTGCGCCTGTGCACACCTTCCATGCATGCGTCCAGCCTAAGGTGCATGCACTTTGCTCTCATGTGCGCCTTCCACGCATATGCCTGGCCTCAAAAATGTGACTACTAGAGCTGGGATGGGTGGGTGGGGCCACCCGCGATCTCCGCTACTGGTTCGCCTGAACCAATCCAAACTGGCTAAATACCACCTCTTGTCAGGCCTCCAACCATCTTTTCTTTTGGATCTTTGGCCTGCCACACTTTCTGTTATTCTGCTATGCACTTTCTATGGTGGGAAAATGAGAGGGGGGATTATAAGGAGTTAGATGCTATGTAGCCATAACAACATTCTTTCTAGAAAGCCAAGGTCATTATCCTTTGTCTCTGCACCTGACCGGAACTGGATGGGTGGAACTGCCAGCATGGCAGTGGAAGATTGGACCATGGGATGGACTTGTGGGTGTGAGGGCAAGATCCTGAACTTTCAACTGGGTGGGGAAAACCGGGAAGCTTTCAGATTTGGGTTTTCCCAGATGTGCCAACATGTCTCTCTTCATAAATTGGAACTTTGAAACTTATTTGTAATCGATTGATATATTAAGAAAGATGCTGTACCCGTTTCAAACTAAAATTAAAAAACATTTAATTAAAAAAAAAATTGGAACTTTGAGCAATACTTTGCCTTGGACTCTGATTTAATTTTGGATATTGCTATTCGGAACCCTGACACCTCTGCTCAGGATGGTTTATTTCTTAAAAAAACCCTGAAGGCTGAGACTTGCACACGGACAGAGCTTGTCACATTAAAATGCTGAAGATGTATACATGTGCCAGCTTGGGATGACATGGTAGCAGTCTTCCAATATTTGAGGGGCTGCCACAAAGAAGAAGAAGAGAGGGGGGGGGGTCAACTTATTTCCCAAAGCAGCAGAAGGCAGGACGAGAAGCAATGGATAGAAACTAATCGAGGAGAGAAGCCACCTGGAATGAAGGACAAAACTTCCTAACAGTGGGGGCAATGAACCAGTGGAACAGCTTGCCACCAGAAGTTGTGGGTGCTCCATCACTGGAGGATTTTAGGAGGAGATTTGCCTGAAATGATATAGGACTGTGATTGCCAACCTATGGCACTCATGCCAGAGGTGGCACACAGAGCCGTCTCTCCTGGCACACACACCTCTGCCCCAGGTCAGATCTCTGTGGGGTGTTTCTTTCGTGACCTTCTGTTTCCCTGCAAACGACGAAACAGAAGCTCACGAAAGAAAAAGGCCTCACCTCTTGCTGCCGGTGTTGGGATGCCCCGCCTCCTGCTGGCCAGCTGCTCTTCGGGTCTCTGCTGCACATGCGCGCATGCCCGTGCATGCCCACCTTTCAGTTTGGGCATGCACGCGCACACAGCTTGAATGCAGGAACAGCGCAGGCCGACCAGAAAGGAAGGAAAGAAGGAAGATAGGAAGGACGGAAGGTCATCACTGATATAGGATCTCCAGCTTGAGCTATGGGCTGGACTAGAAGACCTCCAAGGTCCCTTTCAACTCTTATTGTTAACACCAATGTTGGAATCAATTTTGGAAACCAACCTCTCTCCATTTCAAATTTTTCCTTCCGTCCTTCCTTCCTTCTGTCCTTCCTATCTTCCTTCTTTCCTTCCTTTCTGGTCGGCCTGCGCTGTTCCTGCATTCTCTCCATTCTCCATGCTCAGGGATCAGGAGTGGGTGGTCATTGCTAGTTGCCTGAGCTCTGTCGCTCCTCATTTCCACTGTTTGCCCTCTCTCCCCCATCTCTCTCCCCCTGTTCTTCCCTGCTTGCAAGCCATCCCAGGCCTGAGGGATCTGGGGCTGCCTCGTCCTGCTCCTCTCCATGTTCCTCCAGAGCCAACAAAGCTGCCCCAGTTCTGGCTCATCGTCCTCCATGGGGTCAGGCTAATGTTTTGACCTTGGCTTCCCAAAGTCACGAAACTGACACCTCGTCCCAATAAAGCACCTTTTATTTAGGCTAAAGGGAATTCCTCCCCAGCAAAGTCCCGGCCAACAGTCTTTCCAGAGATTTCACGACTACAGACCTTGGTCAGGCTTGGAGAGCTGCCAGGCCGACATCTTCCAAACGCCACGCTGTAGCAGCAATTCCTTGGCAAGAGGTCAGGAACAGATCCTCACCCTAATAAATTGAACTAATGGTCTCCTGCAAACTCCACTCCCCTTTCGCTCCTCTTTATGGGAGGAGCATATGGGAGGGGCCATTCACCATCCACCTGTGGCCTTACCCCCAAGTCGACCCCTGTTCTTTAGCTGTTCCCTTCGTCTGGCAACTTTGCACATGCACACACTGAGAACAGGCTTCAGTTGTTCTTCTGCCCCACTAACCTCCGACTCCGAAGGCAGCTGATAACTGTCAGATGGCCCTGGCCACTTCTCTGCCTCTGATACCGAGCCCTTATCAGAGCTTTCCCCAGACTCCAGGACTGGCTCCAGGTTCCTCCCCAACAGTGGTGGGTTTCAAAAATTTTTAGAACCTCTTCTGTAGGTGTGGCCTGCTTTCCGGGTCCACTTGGTGGAACCTCTTCTAACTGGTTCGGTAGATTTGACGAAGCGGTTCTACCGAATAGGTGCGAACTGGTAGGAACCCACCTCTGCTTCCCAACCTCCTCACTGTCCGAATCTGCTGCCAGATCTGCTGGTTGCTGGTGAACCACAACAGCTCCAACGGGGCCATGACACTAATCTTCTCAACTAAACTGCAGCACCTGGTTAAAAGTTAGATAAGGGTCAACAGCGCTCAAGTGAATTTCAACTTAGTTCATTTGTGGCTACGTAGGGATTCTAGCTGAGTCCTCTTTTAACTCTGCTCTCAGGCTCTGCCGCTCTTTCTCCTACATCAGGTCAACTTGTTTGTTTGTTTGTTTGTTTATTTCATTTGTATGCCGCCCTTTTCCCCAAGGGGACTCAGGGCGGCTCACAACTCAAACAAGGGAAGGGGGATACAGACAATTTGACAACAACACAAAACAATACATAATTTAAAAGCGCAACAATCATACCATTCGAGATAGGGGCACGGTTCTTTAGCCCCAGGCCTGTCGGAACAGCCAGGTTTTAAGGGCTATGCGGAAGGCCTGGAGAGTGGTGAGGGTGCGAATCTCCACGGGGAGTTCGTTCCAGAGGGTCGGAGCAGCCACAGAGAAGGCTCTCCTCTGGGTAGTCGCCAGTCGACACTGGCCGGCGGATGGAATTCAGAGGAGGCCTAGTCTGTGGGATCTAATCGGTCTGGTGGAGGTAACTTTATGCACTGCCAAGGGGACTTAAAAAGGGAGCAGGCTGGGGTGGATGGGGACCAGACGGAAAGCCACCGCCAAGGAGGGGGAGGAGGAGAGGAGATGCGGAGACATAATAAGAAGGCCCTAGCTGCCCTCTGCCTTGATACGTTTCTCAAGAAGGCTCTCTATAGAATTACACCGTCGCCCGGCAGGAAAGCATGTAATAACTGAAAATATGGTGTCAAAAGGAATTTTTCAGGCCTTGACAGCTCATAAATTACAGTTCGTTGACTTCTTCCCAGCTCGAGATTTAAATTAATAGGCAGCCAGATATATAGTTTTCTTGCTTTTCTTTCTCCCCCCCCCCCCCCTATTTTAAGTTCCTTCGCTGCACGCCAGAAAAATATGGAAAGGGAAATGGTTTGCTTTGGAGCAGTTTGAAACTGGCCTCCTGTGCAAAGGATTTGCAGGCACATCAGTGGCAAGATGGCTGAGCAGGGGGTTGGACTAGAAGACCTCTATGGTCATTTCAAACTCTGTTATTCTGTTGCTATTCTCTTGTTATTCTGTTGTTATTCGTTATTCTGTTGATATTCTCTTGTTATTCTGTTGCTATTCTGTTATTTTGTTGCGATTCTCTTGCTATTCTGTTGTTATTGTTGTTATTCAGTTATTCTATTGTTATTCCATTGTTATTCTGTTGTTATTCTGTTGTTATTCTGTTGCTATTTTCTTGCTATTCTGTTCTTATTCTGTTCTTATTCTGTTGTTATTCTGTTCTTATTCTGTTCTTATTCTGTTGTTATTCTGTTCTTATTCTGTTCTTATTCTGTTCTTATTCTGTTCTTATTCTGTTGTTATTCATCTATCTATCTATCTATCTATCTATCTATCTATCTATCTATCTATCTATCTATCTATCTATCTATCTATCATCTATCTGACCTATCTCTACCATCCATCCATCCATCCATCTATCATCCATCCATCCATCCATCCATCCATCCATCCATCCATCCATCCATCCATCCATCCATCCATCCATCTATCTATCTATCTATTTATCTATCTATCTGACCTATCATCTATCTGACCTATCTCTACCATCCATCCATCCATCCATCCATCCATCCATCCATCTATCTATATCTATCTATCATCTATCTGACCTATCTCATCCATCCATCCATCCATCCATCCATCCATCCATCCATCCATCCTTCCATCCATCCATCCATCCATCCATCCATCCATCCACCCACCCACCCACCCACCCACCCACCCACCCACCCACCCACCCACCCACCCACCCACCCACCCACCCATCTATCTATCTATCTATCTATCTATCTATCTATCTATCATCTATCTGACCTATCATCTATCTGGCCTATCTCTACCATCCATCCATCCATCCATCCATCCATCCATCCATCCATCTATCTACATATCTATCTTCTCTCTATCATATATCTACTATCTCTCTGTCATATATCTACTATCTATAACATCATCTATCTATCCTATATATCAATATTTATCATCTATCTTTCCATCATCTATCTATAGCTGTTCACCCCCCTCATCTATCATCTATCTTCTAATCTAGATATATGTCATATCACTCTCTCATCTGTCTATGTATCTATTATCTATGTAATGTTTATCTCTCTCTTTTACACACAAACACACACAAATCTATCTTTCATGAAATTGCATATCAATATTAGTGCACAAATTAGCATCAGCCAGGGGTTTTTAATAGTACCAAAATGGTGGGGTGAGACATTCTAAGTTCATCCTTTTTATACGTGCGCAATGTGTACACTGCATGTTAAAAGGGCACACTCAATTGTCCCTTCCCCCTCTGGGGGCTCTTCACTCCAGCCCCCACTGGACACCCCATGTACAGTGATGGGAGTCAAAATTTTTTACTACGGGTTCTGTGGGTGTGGCTTGGTGGGCGTGGCAGGGGAAGGATACTGCAAAATCCCCATTCCCTCCTGATCAGCTGGAACTCAGGAGACAGAGAATAGAAGGGGGCGAGGCCAGCCAGAGGTGGCATTTGCCGGTTCTCCGAACTACTCAAAATTTCTGCTACCGGTTCTCCAGAACTGGTCAGAACCTGCTGAATGCCCACTCTGCCCATGTATCTTCACCCAGTTCAGACAACATACTTTTCCTTTCAAAGCTGCTTTACCAGGAGGTGCCCAACAATATTTGTAAGGGCGATTTATCTCCAGACACTTTTGAAGAAGCCTTTTTCAATGTCCCAGGAGCCAGAAAAAAACGCATCACAACATTTAGAGGAGTGAAAAACTGGAAGCTTCTCTGCAATCTGATTTACACCTCAGTTCAGCAGCTGCATTTTGGGTCAGCCTGCATCCAATCTGTTAAAGCAATAATAATGTGTGTGAAATAGAACAAATTCCCGTCCTGGAAGATTGAAAAGCCACTGAGAAAAATGGAGCCGGGAAATCTATTTGAAGGGTTCTCGGTTTCCAGAAATGCTGCCCCTCAGCTCCACCAGGGATCGCTTAGTCCTCAACTGATGACGGCAATTGAGCCCGGCGTTTCTGTTGCTAAACGAGATGGTTGTCAAGTGAGGTTTTGCCCCACTTTACGACCTTTCTTGCCACAGTTGTTAAGTGAATGTGGCTCCCCCATCGACCGCTGTCAGAAGGTCTCAACAGGGGATCATGTGACCCCAGGACACTGCAACCGTCATAACCATGAGTCAATGGCCAACTTGGAATTTTGATCGTGTGGCCAAGAGGATGCTACGATGGTCATAAGTTTGAAAAATGGTCACAAAGTCACTTTTTTTCAGTGCCGTTGTAACTTTGTATGGTCACTAAAAGAAGAAGCCATTGATCACAATCTGGAGGCTCGGCAACTGACTCACATTTATGACGGTTGCAATGTCCTGTGATCCCGGGATCTGCTTTTCGACAAGCAAACTCAACATGGGAGGCCAGATTTACTTCACAACTGCGTGACCGTTGTGGCTCGGCAGGAGTTGTTAGAGCTGTCGCCAGACTCCGACAGCGAGGGGTCTTATGAGTTGGCCTTGGAGGAAGTGGAGGACCCTGGACAGGGTGTCAACTCCGAGCAGGGCAAGAAGAGACTGGTTGGCCACCACGTGGTGGCAGAGCATTGGATCAAAGGGAATGTTCAGGAAAGCATTCGGGAGTTGTATCAGGATGCATGCAGGGGCAGGTCTACTCAGTGTAAAGGACAAAGGAGTAACTACAGGAGGTGATTGCGAACAGCTGAGGCTGATCAAGATCTCCTCCTGCTGATAAAAGAGACTGCTGGTGCCACGCCCTGGTTGCAGAAGTCAACGTTCTGTTCCCGTTCTAGTGATTGTTCTTGTTCGCGCTCACAAACCGAGAGAAGCCAACTTGGATAAGTGGTTTGAGATAAGAGAAGCCGGGTTTGCATTTTGTTATGAGTTATAGGACTTTTGCCAGAGCTATTATCTTTGTTTATTTGGGCTTGCAGCCAACAAGAGCTTGGACTGATTAAAAGAAACCTTTTGTCAGCTTCTGCTTTGCTGTTGCTTCAGCTGCCATTGAAATGGGGAGGGAGGGCATGGTATTTTGGGTGGGGTTACTCGTTGTGCTGGAGGAATGTTCTGGAGGTCTTTGGATGGACAGACTACGCATGCGTGGGGGTTTCCCGCCTGGACTAACGGCACCGACATTCCATCTTCGTGATGCCTTTTGAAGTTATCTCACACCTGACACTTGAAGGACTTATGATTGGACTAGGCCTATGATGCCAGGGGGTGTGGAATGGGCTATTCTATATATCAACTGTTTTCGCGCCTAATTAACCAGACTTCGCTATGCAATCGCTCTTTAACCATTTTTAATTAGTAAAAGTACATTTGATTTCCACAAATGGAGTCTCGTGGTTTTCTTTCCTGATTATTAAATGGAGAGGTGCTGACACCTTTTTAGCTACGTGGCTTTTGGCTTTCATTCCTGGACGGAGAAGGGGGGGGGATCAGAACAGTGACTAATTTAACCACGGCAGTGATTATTCATTTTACAACGGCAGCAAGCAAGGTTGTAAAACGCGGCCAAGCTCCCTTAACAACCATCTCCCTTAGCAACAGAAAGGGTCGGCTCTTGTGATGGTGGACTTGTAAAAAAGTCAAAGCATTTTGGATAAAAATATGGTGGATCACTCAAAATATTCTTCAAAAGAGGTTAAGGTTTACTCCTCAGTTATTCTTGTTAGGTATAATTACAGATTGTACAATTATAGAGAACTAATTTGATTCTGAACTTAACAACAGCAGCAAGATTGTAGGTGGCGCAGTACTGGAAGAAGGAAGAAATGCCTACTATTAAAGAATGGACATTAAAAGTATTAAAGGAATAAGATTTCTGTTTGAAGGTATGAGGTACAAGGATAACAATGAACATAAGCATACCTGATAGTTAGCAATAGCAATAGCAATAGCAGTTAGACTTATATACCGCTTCATAGGGCTTCCATCCCTCTCTAAGTGGTTTACAGAGTCAGCATATCCCCCCCACAGTCTGGGTCCTCATTTCACCCACCTCGGAAGGATGGAAGGCTGAGTCAACCCTGAGCCAGTGAGATTTGAACCGCTGAACTGCAGATAACAGTCAGCTGAAGTGGCCTGAGGAACTGCACTCTACCCACTGCGCCACCTCGGCTCTATCAACTATCAACTCGATAGTTGATTGGTGGAATTATGTATAATGGAAAATAGTGATATATAAATATAAATGGTTGGTAAAAAAATTTTTTTCCTTCTCATGGGGATTATATAAAGGTATACTGTTATCAAATAGATAATCAAGAATGTAAGGGAACTATGATTTATTGGGAAAAAAATAATACTAATTGTAATTGAACATACACTGTACAATGAAAGTGAGGTATTTAGTTATACTAGATGAAAAATCTGTGATGGTAAATGTTATTCGAGAATATGGATGTTAAAACACCTGTAACCAAACGACAGGCTGTATGTGATGATGCTTTTTTATTTTGTCTTTTTATTGTTGTCTTTATGTGTTGTCTGTGTAATAAAACCAAACATTTATATAAAAAAGATTCTTTTGAAAAAAAAAGAATTAAATTTAGCAGAGATGGCTAAAATATCAGCATAAGGACTATTCAGATGAGAAACACAAACTGGAATGGAGAAGATGGATTGATTACATCCAAAATAAATATGGGACTAAGAAACTTCAGATAGCTTATGAGTGAATGAACAAGGAATGTTACAACTTATCTAAAGTTAGCTTTACAAAAGGGGAGTTAAAGCACAAACGAAGGGATGATGCTAAAGTTAGTTAGTTTATTTTAGTGTATGATTGTTAAAGGCTTATACCCTGTGTTTGCTCTGGGAGGTTGGGGAGGGGATGTGGGATTGGGGGGGAGGGAGGGAGGGAAGGGGAAAGGTATACAATTGTAAAACTTATTAAAACTTTTTAATAATAAAAAAAGAAAGGGTGTCTCAGTTGTGCTCATACAGAGAGACGTAACTGTATTCCATACTATTTTTTCCTTTTCTTTCATGTGCTTGTGTTGCATTGTGTGACACGTGAAAAATGACTCTGGCTGAGAAATTAAAATTAGCCACAATAAGCTGGTTGCGAGTTAACCTTTGCCAGAAAGGTTAACCATCTTTCCTTTCATGTTTGATTACATAAAGTACAAAGAAGAAAAGAAAAAAAAGGGAAATTAAGGGAGGGAAAGGGAAAGCGGGAAAGGGGGCGTGAGATACAAGGGGGAAGAGAAAGAGAAAGAAAATGGAGCGTTGACTTTCAACTTCTTTCTAGCACAGAGCAAGATAAACACACTCCAACCACAACTTTTTGCTTCTGTTGTTGTTAGTTGTGAAGTCGTGTCCGACCCATCGTGACCCCATGGACAACGTTCTTCCAGGCCTTCCTGTCCTCTGCCATCCTCTGGAGTCCATTGAAGCTCACGCCGACTGCTTTGGTGACTCCATCCAGCCACCTCCTTCTCTGTCGTCCCTTCTTCTTCTTCTTTTGCCCTCCATCGTTCCCAGCATGAGGCTCTTCTCCAGTGAGTCCTTCTTCCTTCTCCTTAGGTGGCCAAAGTATTTGAGTTTCCTCTTCAGGATCTGGCCTTCTAAAGAGCAGTCAGGGTTGATCTCCTCTAGGACCTGACCGGTTGGACCGCCTTGCAGTCCAAGGGACTCAATGCAGGAGTCTTCTCCAACCCATTGTAATTCCATGGACCACATTCCTCAAGGCCTTCCCGTACTTTACCATCCTCTGGAGTCCATTGAAGCTCACGCCGATTGCTTCAGTGACTCCATCCAGCCACCTCCTTCTCTGCCATCCCCTTCGTATTCTTCTTTTGCCCTCCATCGTTCCCAGCATGAGGCTCTTCTCCAGGGAGTCCTTCTTCCTTCTCATTAGGTGGCCAATGGATTTGAGTTTCCTCTTCAGGATCTGGCCTTCTAAAGAGCAGTCAGGTTCATCTCCTCTAGGACTGATCAGTTGGATGGCCTTGCAGTCCAAGAGACTCGCAGGAGTCTTCTCTGGCACCAGAGTTCAAAGGCCTCCATTCTTTGGCACTCAGCCTTCCTTATGGTCCAACCTTCACAGCCATCCATTGCAACTGGGAAAATCACAGCCTTGACTATGCACACTTTTGTTGGCAGGGTGATGTCTCTGCTTTTTAGGATGCTGTCTAGATTTGCCATCGCTTTGCACCCCAGGAGCAAACCTCTTTTAATTTCTTGGCTGCCGTCCCCATCTGCAGTGATCTTGGAGCCCAGGAAAGTAAAATTGGTCACTACCTCCATTTCTTCCCCATCTATTTGCCAGGAATTGAGAGGGCCAGATGCCATGATCTTAGTTTTCTTAATGTTGAGTTTCAAGCCAGCTTTTGCACTCTCCTCCTTCACCCGCATCAAGAGGCCCTTTAGTTCCTCACCACTTTCTGCCTTTTTGCTTTTACACATTCATATATCAACACCAAATCCTGCAACACCAAATCTTTCTAACCAACGAAACCAAGATCAACGTTTCATATTTTTTTCCTCCACAAGCACAAATTGTGATAGCCAAATGAGAACATGCTTATTTTCCTCTTTAAATCAAGTAATCAAGTTAACCATTCCTGCTTTTCTCTCTTCCTTGCTATGGAAATCATGTCTATTTCTATTTGCACCAGGTAAATAATATTTGTGAGCTGTCACCATTTTTATTGACAAAATGTATTCTTTCAGATTTTTCGGCCTTGCTGGAAAAAGAAAAGCAGGGGTGGGGGGTGGGAATCCTTTCTTTTCTTTTTTCCACCTTCCTCTTTCCTTCAATGTCCTAAACTTTTTAATTTATTTCTTTTTCAAAAACCACTACCATCTTTATTTGAAGCCGAGGTGGCACAATGGTTAGGGTGCAGTACTGCAGGCCACTTCAGCTGACTGTTATCTGCAGTTCAGCGGTTCTAATCTCACCGGCTCAGGGTTGACTCAGCCTTCCATCCTTCCGAGGTGGGTGAAATGAGGACCCAGACTGTGGGGGGTGATATGCTGACTCTGTAAACCGCTTAGAGGGGGCTGAAAACCCTATGAAGCAGTATATAAGTCTAACTGCTATTGCTATTGCTATTTGGGATTCTATAAATTTCCCCAGTCTGTGGCCGCCTTTTCCTACCGCTTCAAATATCTCTCTGGGTGATTACAGTAACACCCTTTGCCATTTTTTTAACGCTTCCCAATCAGAATTTCCTACAGCAGGAGGAATGATGGGGAAACGAAATAACCTTTTCGTTTTATTTGTCAAAATAACCCAAGATCCCAATTACGAGAGCTATAAAAAATAAATCCCTAAAACCAAAATGGAGGTGTAGAAAGTTAGCACCCACCAGTCTTAGAAGAATGAAATAGTTTAGGAAATATTAAAAAGGCAGAATATGATATTTTCCCTAAAGGAGAAACATGTTCCTAAAGCCAGAAACTCAGAGCTTTAGCTCCTGGCCCCCAGCAAATATTTGGTGCCCATTGAGAAGAACTGGGCCATGCTATCTACAAGACAAAAGACCTCCAGCTCCAGGGTGATGGGATTAAGACATGACTCTTCAGGACATAATTGGATTATCTAGCAGCCGGGCTCACTGCATTACAAAATCTCCTAAGGAGATTGCATCAGAGTCCAAACTTCAACCAAACTTATCTCAGACTAATATGACCCCACATGGCCCCATATGGGAATCTGATTACAGCCAACAGAATACATGTTCTTGCACAGGAACAGGAAGCTCAAGGGCAAGGCCCAGGAGAGGGTATAAATGGTTCCACCACAAAACTGCGGTCGACTAAAGCGCGCTCGACGAAAGCGCGTATGTGACGTCATCACAGCGCGACGAAAACATGGCGCTGTGATCGGTAAATGTAAAATTAAAGCGAAAACCTTACCCTAACCCCCCCAAACCTAACCCTAAACCTAACCCTAAACCTAACCCTAAACCTAACCCTAAACCTAACCCTAAACCTAACCCTAAACCTAACCCTAAACCTAACCCTAAACCTAACCCTAAACCTAACCCTAAACCTAACCCTAAACCTAACCCTAAACCTAACCCTTAACCTAACACTAACCCTTAACCTAACGCTAAACCTAACCCTAACCCTTAACCTAACCCTAACCCTAACCCTAAACCTAACCCTTACCTTTATGTGAATCGGCTTGCTTTAATTTTATTTTTATTTCAATTTTTAATTTTTTTTGTCGCGCTGTGATGACGTCACGTACGCGCTTTCGCCGAGCACGCTTTTGTCGACCGCGGTTTTGACGGGTCACGGGTATAAATAACCCTCTCTCTCCACTCCATGTGGTCAGCTGCCCAGGATCTCAAACCCCATGTGACCCTGTCCATCAATAAACCATCTTTCCGATCAGTCTCCCTATTTCCAGTATCTTTCTTCCCAACTTGGAATTGAACAGATCGATGTTTCTTCCCACACCTTCAAATGTTCTTCATAGTTTTAGCCTCCCACCACTTAATCATCCTTGTTTATCCTTATCTTCAGCCTTTCCATAATCTCAACATCTTTTTTTTTGCATTGTGGTGGCCAAAGCTGGATGCAGTGTGGCCTCACCCCTGCAGTATAAAGCGATACTATTATTAGTTGGTATCTATAATATATTGGCCCTGCGGGGGAGATGGGCGGTCTCCAAAGGCAATCCATAAAATGAAATTAATAAAACAATGGATTGACTTTCAAGGAAGCAGCTTCTTAAAATCCGTTAGAATTTGTCCAGCTAACAATTGGAGAAACGGCATACGCAACCAGCATGCGTCGGTAGGATGTGGACTTTGTTTACAACAGCTTCCTGTGGGACGAATTTATTTTGTGTATTAATTTTGTTTCCAGAGAATGATTGATTTTTGCAAACGCTGGTGCTCCTCTGAATTACGTTCTAATGGTTTGCAAACTGACAGAGGAGGACAATGGGAATGATATTGCTATACTTTTACGATTACACACACACAAAACAACACTACAAATTTGGAAGGACACCCATTCTCTGTCATTCTTCTATGTTCAAACGAGGTTTTTACCATTGGGAATTCTGATTAGCGACCATTTAGAATTGCAGCTTTATAGTTTATAGTTTCCCATTGTTTCCCAGTGTTCAGCGAACTAAATGTTAATAATTTAATTGTATGACAGGACCTGAATAAACACGCAAGACTTTTGTTCACTATAAAAGAGATGTAAGGTAAAGGGTCCCCTTGCACAGATGTGCTAGTCGTTCCCAACTCTAGGGGGTGCTGCTCATCTCCGTTTCAAAGCCAAAAAGCCAGCGCTGTACGAAGACGTCTCTGTGGTCATGTGGCTGGCATGACTAAATGCCAAAGGCACACAGAATGCTGTTATTACCTTCCCACCAAAGGTGGTCCCTATTTTTCTCCTTGCATTTTTTACCTGCTTTCAAACTTCTTGGTTGGCAGAAGCTGGGACAAGTCACGGGAGCTCACTCCGTTATGCGGCGCTAGGGATTCGAATCGCTGAACTGCCAACCTTTCTGATTGACAAGCTCAGAGTCATAGCCACTGAGCCACGGTGTCCCACCAAGAGAGATGCATGTTTTGTGAACTAATCCTTTTCTCCCCTACTTTTTCTAGGTCCTACGAATGGTTTTACGGCCTTCTGATGGAGATTAAGCTGTGGGGTGCTTGAGGCTCTCTCAGCTTGGTAGTGTTTTTTTGCAGATGTTTCATGACACAACTAGGTAACATCATCAGTTCTAGAAGGAAGTGAAGTTTATGGAGAGGAGGAGGAGGAGGAGGAGGAGGAGGGAGGGGAGGAGGAGGAGGAGGAGGAGGAGGAGGAGGAGGAGGAGGAGGAGGAGGAGGACGACGACTGTGGGATTCTTGGTGCTCTCTGAGCTTGACTGTTTTTTTTTGCAGATGTTTCATTACCCAACTAGGTAACATCATCAGTGTTTGAAGGGAATGGGGTTTGCTCTCATTTTATATACCAGTGGCTTGCCTTGCCAATGTAGGAGGGAATCTTGGTCTTGGTAGTTCATTGAATAGGCTGGCAGAGCCCATCCATGAACACTATCAATCACAAGACATGATAAAAATTCACAACACAAGCACAGACTTAACCATAGTTTCATCTGGGAAACTGTGAGCATCCTAGACCAAGCCAAGTCCAAAAATGCTAGGGAATACTGGGAAGATTGGCATTTTAGACAGATCAGTCATCAACATACATAGAGATAAACAACATCTATACATATTGGGAGTTCTGTTTTATAGAGCACCACAGAGCCAGCAAAGAGTACAGTCACCATGTGTTTTACTGCTTAACTTGCTACTTAGAACAAAAGGTCATATATACCATAGATCCATTCTTGTAAACGCTGCCATCTACTGGCTGAATACTATTATAGTTGTTGCATAAACATAATGTACATTCCAACAATGAATTTCAACAATAAGCTATTAAAAAAAAAAAAGAATAAAAAAAACTGAAAAGAAACGAAAAGTTCAAAGCACCTCCTTGCCAGCAAATTATGCCCAAATGAGCAAAAATTAACACTAAGGGATAATACTAGACCAACAACCAAGAAGTACACATTATCAATACTCCACTCATTTCTAGCACTGATGTTATCCAATTTTGGGTTACGTAACTTTCAGGGTTCCAAATAACATCCAAAATTAAATCAGAGTCCAAGGCAAAGTATTGCTCAAAGTTCCAATTTATGAAGAGAGCCATGTTGGCACATCTGGGAAAACCCAAATCTGAAAGTTTCCCGGTTTTCTCCACCCAGTTGAAAGTTCAAGATCTTGCCCCCACACCCACAAGTCCATCCCATGGTCCAATCTCCCACTGCCATGCTGGCATCTTCCACCCATATAGTTCCGGTCAGGTGCAGAGGTGCAAAGACAAAGGATGACCTTGGCTTTCTGGAAAGAATTTTGTTATGGCTACATATCATCTAACTCCGTACAATCTCCCCTCCCATTTTCCCACAAAAAAAGAAAATGCATAGGAGGAGAATAGAAAGTGTGGCAGGCCAAAGATCCACAAGAAAATATGGCTGCAGGCCTGACAGTAGCATTGGCACAAAAATAACCAAGCTTTACTTTCACGATCTACGTTAAGTATCATCCAAGCTTCCGGAACCTCCCGTACGCAACTGAAGGAGTTGGATGCCATTAGAAAATCCTCGTAGAAAGGTGAAATGTTTTTCCAAACTTTATCAAAGAAGCCAAAGGGGGGATGTAGAGCTTTTTCCATCAAAGTGTTTTGGGGAACAAAAGCTGCGGTGATGTGACACCTGTGAAGGACACGCTTCTCCTCGCCGCGAAGGAGTTGCCGCAGAAAAGGAAGTGGGACACTTTTAACCCCTGTCAATCACCTGTCTGACTCCCCAGCTACAAGAGGGCTTCCCGCAACTGACAGCTTTTCATTCTGCAAGAACATTTTTTTTTAAAAAAAAGGAAAAGTCTTTTCTTCTCCCCTGTCTGTTTTTTTTTTTTAAAACCACGTTTATCTGTGAAGAAAATTTGCTGTTATTTCCATGTCGGTTCAGGATGTTTATGTGCTTAGAATGAATCCGTCCCATTTTGTTTGTACGTTTGAGGACAAGGTTTCAGTCCACAAATTTGACTTTTAAGGCCTTAAAAGTACGTCGTTTTAAAAAACTCCTTTTCCTTACAGGTTTCTGATCCAGGTTTTAACATCTAATTTTCCCCATGGAAGGAAGAGGAGGAGAAGGATATTATTATTATTATTATTATTATTATGATTAATAATAATAATAATAATAAGTATTTATAACAATTTTTCCCTACTGTTGACAATATACTTGAAGATTGCTTTTTTAACATCCCATAGATCCATCTTATCTTACAACGGTCCTACTTCTTCTTCCCTCCCTCCCTCTTTCCTTCCCTCCTTTCTTCTCTCCTACTCCCCTTCCTTCCCTCCCTCCTTCCCCTTCCCTCCTTCTCTCCTTCCCTCCTTCCTTCCTTCCCTCCTTTCTTCTCTCCTTCTCTCCTTCCTTTCCCCCTTCCTTTCCTCCTTCCTTCTCCCCTTCCTTCTCCCCTTCCTTCTCTCCTACATTCCCTCCTTCCTTCCCTCCTTTCTTCTCTCCTCTCCTTCCCTCCCTCCTTCCTTCCCTCCTTTCTTCTCTCCTTCTCTCCTTCCTTCCCTCCCTCCTTTCCTCCCTCCTTCCTACCCCCCTTTCTTCTCTTTCTTCTCTCCTGGAGAAGGATATTAATACAATTGAGAGGATCCAGAGATATTTCACGAGAAGAGTCCTCCTCTCCTCTCCTCGCAACAGAATCCCTTATGCTGCCAGTCTTGAAATTTTGGACTTGGAGAACCAAGTTGGTGTGACCTGAGCATAGTACATAAAATTGTCTGCTACAACGTCCTACCTATCAATGACTCCTTCAGCTTCAACTGCGATAATACGCGAGCAAACAATAGATACAAATTTAAGGTCAACCGCTCCAAACTCAATTGTAGAAAATACGACTTCAGCAACAGAGGGGTCAACGCCTGGAATGCTCCACCTGACTCTGTGGTTTCTTCCCCCAAACCCCCAAAACTTTAACTTTAGAGTGTCTACTGTTGATCTGACCTGATGTATTTTAATCCGAAAAATACGGATTAATCTTCCCAGGTGCCATGTAGTGACATGGGGAAAGGGCTATCATGTCCTGAGGCCCTTGCCTTAATCCCATCCCCCTGGAGCTGAAGGGGTAGACCTTTGTTATGTAGAATAGGCTGGCTCAGGCCTTCATGGCTCATTCACAAAGGTGTTGGGGGGGGGGAGACGAGTTTCTACTTCTCTTTTCAGGGGAAATATTCTACCTTTTTTAATATCTCCCCAAATATTTCATTCCTCTCGGAGGTGGGGTGGTTTTAACTTCCAACAGCAATAAGCCCACTTAGCTTCATAATCAGGGTGAGATGACAACAGATGAAGTTTTTCGAAACGGGAAAAGGCAAGGGGTGCTCACACAAGGTTACTACTGAGTTGCTACTGTAGGAAGTTAGCACCCACCCCTCTCCTAGGAAAATGAGATATTTTAGGAAATATTAAAAGGGAAGAATATTCCCCCTAAAAGGGAGGCAGAAATTCAGCCCCCCGCCACCTTTGTCAATGGGCCATTAAGGTCTGAGCCAGTCAATTCTACATAACAAAGATTTACCTCCTTCAGGTAGAGCCATAATAGGAATCCCAAAGCCCTTTCATTACATCATCACCCGGCAAGAGTCAACCAAGCTTAGGACTCAGGACAGCCTACAGAGCGGGCCCTGCAAGGCCTCAAGGGCATCTGACAACCAATCAGAATACAATCTCAAATTCAAAAGCCCAGGAGGGGGCATAAAACCCAGGCACTCTCAGCATCTCTGCCCCTTTCACCCCCACAAGGCCTGTGGTCCTGTCCATCATGAACAAACCTTCTTCCCAAGCAATTTCCATGAACCCAGTGTCTTTTCCCCCACTTGGAAATGAATCCAGGTGGACATTTCTTCCAATACTACTAATACAAAAAAACCCCACATCTGTCCTAGGCCCTACTGTACAATTCTTTTGCGCCCCTCGTGAGTTGAGCATCTGCAATAGTAAGAATAGGAATTGTTTCCCACTGTTGGGAGTAGATTAGGGGCCTCACTTTATAATTGCACACATACATTAACCACTTCTTCTGTGTCTGAAAATTGGGGAGGGAGAGAAGAAAGAGAGAGAGAGATAGGGGAGAGGAAGCAAGAGAGAGAAGCGGTGAGAGAGAGAGGAAGAGAGAGAAGGAATGAGAAGGAAAGAGAAAGAAAGAGAGAAAGAAGGAAGGAAGGAGACAGGAGAAAGAGACAGAAACAAAAAGTAGAGAAAGGAGAAAGAGACGGAGGGAACAAGAGGCAGGTGAGAGATACAGACAGGAAAGAAATAGAAAGAGGAGAGAAAGAAAGAAAAAAGAAAGAAAGAAAGAAAGAAAGAAGGAAGGAAGGAAGGAAGGCAGAAGGAAGGAAGGAGACGGGAGAAAGACAGAGAAAGAGAAGAAAGTAAGAGAAAAAGAGAGAGGGGGGAGAGAAGGAAGGAATGATGAAAGGAAGGGAGGGAAGAGGGAGGAAGGGAAGGAAGGAAAGAAAGAAAAAAAGAGAAAGAAAAACAGAGAAGATGGGAGGGAAAATGGGGAGCAGTAAAGTTTGACTCGGGAGCTGCCTAACCAAGACTTATTTCCGAAGCGGCCATCCAGGAGCAGCCTAAGTGGGGAGACAATTACAGAGATAAGATGCTGTTTTACCAATTGAACATCTGTATGTCAAGCTGGCTAAATGAAATCCATGTCGGCCTCTTAAGCGAAGACCGATCCAATTGGAAGCGTGTGGCAGAAGACGGGCGATGAGATAAGCCCAGCCACTCTGGGATGGATTCACCTGGCTAATTCCGTACATCTTTGAAACACCAGCTTTACCTTCAGCCAACAAAAATCCACCCAACAGAGGCCACATTCTATGTGCAGAATCTCTCTCCCCCACACTTAAAGAGAGAGAGGAGAGAGAGAGAAAGAGAGGAGAGAGAGAGGAGAGAGAGAAAGAGAGAAAATAGAGGAGAGAGAGAGGAGAGAGAGAGAAGAGAGAGGAGAGAGAGGGGAAAGAGAGGGATAGAGGAAGAGAGAGAAAAGAGGAGAGAGTAGAAAGGAGAGAGAGAGAGGAAAGAGAGGAAGAGAGGAAGAGAGAAAAGAGGAGAGAGAGGAGAGAGCAGATGAGAGAGTAAGAAAAAGAGCAGAGAGGAGAGAGAAAAGAGAAAAGAGGAGAGAGAGAGAGAGAGAGAAAAGAGGAGAGAGAGAGAGAGATGTGGGAGAGAGAGAGAAAAAGAGGAGAGAGAGAGGAGGGAGAGAGGAGGAGAGAAAGAGAGAGAAAAGAGGAGAGAGAGAGGAGAGATGTGGGAGAGAGAGAAGAGAGAGAGGGAGAGAGAGGAAAGAGAGGAGAGAGAGGAAAGAGGGAGAGAGGGGAGAGAAAGAGAAAACATGAGAGAGAGAAAAGAGGAGAGAGAGAGAGAAAGGAGAGAGGAGAGAGGGGAGAGAGGAGAGAGAGAAGAAAGAGAGGGAGAGAGGAGAGGGAGAGAGGAGAGAGAGGAAAGAGGGAGAGAGGAGAGAGAGGGAGAGAGGAGAGAGAGAGGAAGAGAGCAGAGAGGAGAGAGAGAAGAAAGAGAGGGAGAGAGGAGAGAGAGAGAGAGAGAGAGAGAGAGCAGAGAGGAGAGAGAGAGAAAGAGAGGAGGAGGAGAGAGGAGAGAGAGAGAAAGAGAGGGAGAGAGAGAGGAGAGAGGAAAGAGAGGGAGGAGAGAAAGAGAGGGAGAGAGGGAGAGAGAGAGAGGAGAGAGAGAGGAGAGAGCAGAGAGGGAGAGAGAGAAGAAAGAGGGAGAGAGGAAGGAGAGAGGAGAGAGAGAGAGAGGGGAGAGAGGAAAGAGAGGGAGAGAGGAAAGAGGATGGAAATGGGCGAGTGAGAGAGAGAGAGAGAAGAGATGTGGGAGAGAGAGAGAGAAGGAAATAGAGGAGAGAAGAGAGAGAGAGAGAGAGAGAGAGAGAGAGAGACACGGCCTAAGTGGATTCTCCCCTATCAAATCTCTCTCTTTCCTCTAGCTACACCTTATCAATCTCTCATGAATCCAAGAGCTTCTTGATAGCTTTCTAAACCACATTCTCCCACCT
This sequence comes from Thamnophis sirtalis, assembly GCF_051295495.1. Lineage (NCBI taxonomy): Eukaryota > Metazoa > Chordata > Lepidosauria > Squamata > Natricidae > Thamnophis > Thamnophis sirtalis. The sequence goes on from NW_028261385.1 coordinate 3,838,473, forward strand.
GGCACGTCAAACTCTTGAAGCCTCTCTTTAATCTTTCATTCGTGTTTAATTTTTAAAATTTGATTCGGTCATTACCATAAACATTAAACAATATTTCCTGTTTAAAATATGAATGGGCGGCATTATTTGATTGAAACGAGCGTTCAGATGGCTAATGCATTTTATTGCCACCGTTGAAGTTTTGACTATGATTTCCCGTCCAGCTGCAGCTTTTCTCCCAGGGGATCCTCTGGAGGAAATTTCTCCGAAGGGCACAGCTGACAAGGATGTGATGTGTCCTTCTACTTAGAGATACCCCAAATCACCTGAAGCATTAGTACCATTTTTATAAAACCTTAAAATTGGAATATTGCATCCAGTTCTGGTTACCACATCACAGAAAAGATGTTGAGACTTTGGAAGGAGTGCAGAGAAGAACAACTAAGATGATTAATGGCAGGGGTGAAATCCAGCGGGTCCTGACAGGTTCTGAAGAACCAGTAGCGGAAAATTTGAGTAGTTCGGAGAACCAGTAGTGGAAAATTTGAGAAGTTTGGAGAACCGGTAGTGGAAAAATTAAGTAGTTCGGAGAACCGGAGGGAAAATTTGAGTAGTTTGGAGAACCAGTAGTGAAAATTTAAGTAGTTCGGAGAACCGGTAGCGGAAAATTTGAGAAGTTCAGAGAACCAGTAGTGGAAAATTAAGTAGTTCGGAGAACCGGTAGCGGAAAATTTGAGTAGTTCAGAGAACCGGTAGTGGAAATTTGAGAAGTTCGGAGAACCGGCAGTGGAAAATTTGAGAAGTTCGGAGAACGGTAGCGGAAAATTTGAGTAGTTCGGAGAACCGGTAGCGGAAAATTTGAGTAGTTCGGAGAACCGGTAGCGGAAAATTTGTGTAGTTTGGAGAACTGGTAGTGGAAAATTGAGAAGTTCAGAGAACCAGTAGCGGAAAATTTGAGTAGTTCAGGGAACCGGTAGCGGAAAATTTGTGTAGTTTGGAGAACTGGTAGTAGAAATTTTGAGTAGTTCGGAGAACCAGTAGCAGAAATTTTTAGTAGTTCAGAGAACCAGCAAATGCCATCTCTGGCTGGCCCCAAAGTGAGGTGGGAATGGAGATTTTGCAGTATCCTTTCCCTGGAATGGGGTGAGAAGGGAGATTTTGCAGTATCCTTCCCCTGCCACGCCCACCAAACCACACCCACCAGCCACAACCACGCCCACCAAGCCCCGCCACAGAACCGCTAGTGAAAAAATAGCATTTCACCACTGATTAAAGGCCTGGAGACTAAAACACATCAAGAACGGTTGCAGGATTTGGGTTTAACTAATCTAGAGAAAAGAAGGACTAGGGGTGACATGATAGCAGTCTTCCAGTATTTGAGGGGATGCCACAAAGTAGAAGGGGTCAACTTATTCTCCAGAGCACCTGAGGGCAGGACAAGAAGCAACAGATGGAAACTAACCAAGGAGAGAAGCAACGTGGAATGAAGGGAGGAACTTCCTAATGTTGAGGACAACTATTGGAATGAATTGTCTTCAGAAATTGTGGGTGCTCCACCCCTGAAGACCTTTAAGAAGAAATTGGACAGTCACTTGTCTCAAATGGTGTAGGGTTCCCTGCTTGAGCAAAGGTTAGACTAGAAGACCTCCAAGGTCTCTTCCAGTTCTATTCTGATTGATTGGTTGTTTTTGATCACAATGGGAGCCTTTGGGATGCTCATACACTAACAGTAAAAGGTGCGGAGAAGAGCTACTAAGATGATTAAAGGCCTGGACACTAAATCCTATGAAGAATGTTTGGAGGAATTGGGTATGGCCAGCCTAGAGAAAAGGACGAGTAGCATATTTTCCAAAGCACCAGAAATGAAGAAACTGTTGTGGCCCAGCAGGAGCCGTTGGAGCTGCCACCAGACTCCGACAGCAAGGGGCCCTCTGAGTCGGCTCTGGAGGATGTGGAGGACCCTGGACAGGGTTCCAACTCCGAGCAGGTTGCAGAGAGGCTGGTTGGCCACCAGGAGGTGCCTGAGCCTTGGACCAGTGGGGAGGAGACAAGGGAGAGTGAGCCGGAAGCCAGTAGTGAGTTGTTCCTGGATGCACGCCATCGAAGAGCTAATAGGCGTCAGGAACGATTACGCAAATACAGGAGGTGATTGCACTCAGCTGGTGGTCATAGGCTCCTCTCCAGACTATAAAAAGGCTACTTTGTGCACACGCCCCTCTTTGCAGAAGTCAACACAGAATCAAATGTCGGAGAACTTTGTATGAGCTTGGCAGGCTGGATTTGCTGCCAAGCTGTATCTGTGTTTATTCCTGCCCAAGCTTGTCTGTGGCTGGGTTGCTGCCAAGGACCTGTTTGTCTGTTAATTAAATGCCGTAATTTATCTCTGGCTCGGAGTGTGCTTTTGGTGTAGAACGAGTGGGGAGTCAGAACAGAAACAATGGATGGAAACTAACCAAGGAGAGAATCAACCTGGAATTAAGGAGAAAGGCCCTGACAATGAAAATAATTAAGCGTGGAACAGCTTGAGTACTTTTGTCACTGGAGTTTTTAAAGAAAAGACCGGAAAAGCCACCTTTCTCAAATGGTATAGCTCCCCGCTTGAGCAGAGGGTTAGACTAGAAGACCTCCAAGGTCTCTTCCAGCTCTATTATGATACATTGATTAATTTCAGTCCCTCATCCAAATTCTAGCCTGCTTAGCTTCTGAATCAGGACAGGATTAGCTGGGTGCTGTGGAGACATGCCCCGATTGTAAATCCCCTTTTTCTGAGTTAGAACCTCCTGCAGCCAAAATTAAACCAATAAAAAACTTCATTAATGTACCGCACGCCATCTCCATGCTTGCAAAATCACATTGAGTGTGGCCTGTTGCAGGGAAGGTGATGAAATGAGCTGGCTTGGCATTTCCATGTACCTCATTTGCAGTAGGACATTCCGTGGATTCTAAGTGCCTATTTATATCAATATAACATAGGTAGACCATAGAGACTACCGTATTTTTCGAAGTATAAGACCCCCCCCCCCTTTTTCCCATCAAAAAAGAGGCTGAAAATCCTGGTGCGTTTTATACACCCAATACAGCATTTTTTGCCTCCCGAACCCCTTCCCCAAAATGGCTGTGCAGAGCCTTGGGAGGCTTCCAGAGTGGTCCTGGGGGGGGGCTGGGGAGGTCAGAAATGAGCAAAAAACGGGCTGTTTTTTGCTCAATTTTGTCCCTTCCCCAGGATCATTCTATAAGCCTCCTAAAGCTATGCAGGCCCTATTTTTGGACAAAAAACAGGCCATTTTTGCTTGTTTTTTGGGGGGGCCACCCCCCCAGGAGCACTCTACAAGCCACCTTAAGGCTATTCATGCCCCTTTTTTGAAAAATAAAAAGGGGCCCGTTTTTGGGAGTTCTGCAGAGTGCAAAAACTTTTTTTTTAACATTTGCCTCTTCTAAAGCCTTGGTGCATCTTATACTCCAGTACGTCTCATACTCTGAAAAATACAGCATATATGTCATTGCTAAGAAAACAACTTGATAGCACATAACCAACCATACTGTATCCAGTTTTGGCCACCACATTACAAAAAAGATGTTGGAAGGAGGGAAGGAAGGAGAGAAGGAGAGAAGAAAGGAGGGAAGGAAGGAAGGAATGTAGGAGAGAAGGAAGGGGGGAGGAAGGAGGAAAGGAAGGGGGAAAGGAAGGAGAGAAGGAGAAAAGAAAGGAGGGAAGGAAGGAAGGAGGGAAGGAGAGAAGGAGGGAAGGGGAAGGAGGGAGGGAAGGAAGGGGAGTAGGAGAGAAGAAACGAGGGAAGGAAAGAGGGAGGGAAGGAAGAAGTAGGACCGTGTAAGATAAGATGGATCTATGGGATGGTAAGAAAGCAATCTTCAAGTATATTGTCAACAGTAGGGAAAAATTGTTATAAATACATATTATTAATAACAGTTATGAGATCATATAATTGTGAATGTATATATGAAATTGATAAAATTAAAATAATAATAAAAAAAAAGTAAAAAAGAAAACAACTTGATAGCACATAATCTTACTGCATCCAGTTTTGGCCACCACATTACAAAAAAGATGTTGAGGCTTGTTGAGGGGGAAAGAAAAGTGCAAAGAAGAGAAACTAAGATGATTAAAGGTCTGGAGACTAAAACATGTTTTAAAAAATGGTTGCAGGATTTGGGTATGGCTGGTGTACAGAAAGGAAGGACTCTCTGTTTATATACAACTAACTTGTCCTGTCATTCTTGTTGGGAATATTTTACTGGTGTTTTGATTAAGCTGTTGATGGCTGTTTGATTTGTTTATCTGAGTTGGTAGGTCCTTGATTGGGGGTGTTCTTTAGTCTTCACTGTTAATTACTGCTGGTCTTTGCTCAGAGACATTGGCCATCAACAGGCACATAGAATTAAATGACTACACACCATTCAAAAGAGACAAGAAGCTAAAAATGAAACCACAAGATCCCAATGCCTCCTCACCGCCATCAACACCCAGTAAAAAGAGATATTAACACTAAGTTTCCCCAGTTGCAATGGATGGCTGTGAAAGCTGGACTATAAGGAAGGCTGAGCGCCAAAGAATGGAGGCCTTTGAACTCTGGTGCTGGAGAAGACCCCTGCGAGTCCCTTGGACTGCAAGGCCATCCAACCGTTCAGTCCTGGAGGAGATCAACCCTAACTGCTCTTTAGAAGGCCAGATCCTGAAGAGGAAACTCAAAGACTTTGGCCACCTAATGAGAAGGAAGAGCCTCATGCTGGGAACGATGGAGGGCAAGAGAAGAAGGGGACGACAGAAGATGAGGTGGCTGGAAGGAGTCATTGAAGCAGCCGGCGTGAGCTTGAATGGAGTCCAGAGGATGGTAGAGGACAGGAAGGCCTGGAGGAGATCAACCTTGACTGCTCTTTGGAAGGCCAGATCCTGAAGAGGGAACTCAAATCCTTTGGCCACCTAATGAGAAGGAAGGGCTCCCTGGAGAAGAGCCCAATGTTGGGAACGATGGAGGGCAAAAGAAGAAGGGGAGAAGGAGGTGGCTGGATGGAGTCACTGAAGCAGTCGGCGTGAGCTTCAATGGAGGATGGTAGAGGACAGGAAAGCCTGGAGGAACATTGTCCATGGGGTCGCGATGAGTCAGACCCAACTTTGCAACTAACAACTAATTGGACCAACAGTGACATCTTGTGGGCAATGAAGGCATCTTAGCAAGGGGTTGGCTTCATAGTTTAAATGAGACCTTAAATGCTAACATTGCATGTCCTTATTTAGGACTTGTAGCAATCAACACAAAGTCAACAATCAAAGCCAATGTTCTTGCTACTACAACACCTTATGTGGCACAATTCTGAAGAAAAGAAAAACTCAACTGGTTTTACTCGACCTCGTGATGCGTGTGGTATGAACACATCCATGCAACATCTGGTGAGACTCTACTAATGGCGATTGGTGACTCTACTAATGGTGAGATGGTGCAAACTCTGGATTTAAAGACGTTCCCACATGACTCGCTAACCCAGGGGGTGTCAAACTTGTCAAAACACCAGGATTAATATTAGACCGACAACCAAACTGTAAATAATACTTCAATCAAGGACATTTCCAATCACTCAACTCATCCCATTTTAGGGTCTAGACCGAAAGGGTTAAGCTAAGAAACCCGAATCTGAAGTCACTGATTGTGTGTGTGAGAAAGGAAAATTTGCAACACAAGGGCACGACTTCCCAGCGAGTCATCTATATATAGACAGTTGAGAGTGCACACCGTTGTCCATTCCCCGATGCAGAGGTGAGGCGGCCTCCCTCCTGAGTAGAGTTTGCTGCAATCTGCTGCAATCCTTTTGTAAGTCAATCATGACTCCATGGCAGCTAATCAATTCCTTTGATCAATCTAAGAAATAAGTTTGCAAAGAAGAAGCAAAGGCGGAAGAACTTTAAAGTGACCATCAACCTTCGGCTAAGGAAAACTCATCCCTTCATGTCGGGATGGGCATTTTTTTTATTGCTTTCTTACCATCCATAAATCCATCTTATCTTACAACGGTCCTACTTCTTCTTCCCTCCCTTCCCTCTTTCCTTCCCTCGTTTCTTCTCTCCTACTCTCCTTCCTTCCCTCCTTCCTTCCCTCCCTCCTTCCCCCTTCCCTCCCTCCTTTCTTCTCTCCTTCTCCTCCTTCCCTCCTTCCTTCCCTCCCTCCTTCCTTCCTTCCTTCCCTCCTTTCTTCCCTCTTTCTCTCCTTCCTTTCCCCCCTTCCTTTCCTCCTTCCTTCCCCCCTTCCTTCTCTCCTACATTCCTTCCTTCCTTCCCTCCTTTCTTCTCTCTTTCTCTCCTTCCTTCCCTCCTTCCCCCTTCCCTCCCTCCTTTCTTCTCTCCTTCTCTCCTTCCCTCCTTCCTTCCTTCCTTCCCTCCTTTCTTCCCTCCTCTCCTTCCTTTCCCCCTTCCTTTCCTCCTTCCTTCCCCCCTTCCTTCTCTACTACATTCCCTCCTTCCTTCCCTCCTTTCTTCTCTCCTTCTCTCCTTCCTTCCCTCCTTTCTTCCCTCCTTCCCTCCTTCCTTCCCTCCTTCCCCTTTCCCTCCCCTTTCTTCTCTCCTTCTCTCCTTCCCTCCTTCCTTCCTTCCTTCCCTCCTTTCTTCTCTCCTTCTCTCCTTTCTTTCCCCCTTCCTTTCCTCCTTCCTTCCCCCTTCCTTCCCTCCTACATTCCCTCCTTGCTTCCCTCCTTTCTTCTCTCCTTCTCTCCTTCCTTCCCTCCTTGCTTCCCTCCCTCCTTCCTTCCCTCCTTCCTTCCCCCTTTCTTCTCTTTCTCCTTCCTTCCTTCCTCTCTCCTTTCCCTTCTCTCCTTCCCCTTCCTCCCCTTTACGGGATGGGCATTTTTTTGGGGGGGGGGCAGTAAATACGACCAAACCCAGTAGCGCCATCGCAGGACTTAAATGGTTGGAGGGCCACGTCAGTGTATGAAACCCCTCCAAAGACAGGTGTCGTTCATTCCTATCTTCCGCAGGGTTCACTGGAGTTGCGTGAAATATTAGCAAAGCCATGGTAACAGCACCCTTTGAATAATGCATCCAAATTTGGTCACCACAATATAATGTGTAGCAGTGGCGGGATTCAATTTTTTTTTTTATTACCAGTTCTGTGGGCGTGGCTTGGTGGGTGTGGCTTGGTGGGCGTGGCAGAGAAGTGTACTGCAAAATCCCCATTCCCTCCCGATCAGCTGGGACTTGGGAGGCAGAGAATAGATGGGGGTGGGGCCAGCCAGAGGTGGTATTTACCGGTTCTCCGAACTACTCAAAATTTCTGCTAACGGTTCTCCAGAAGAGATCAGAACCTGCTGAATCACACCTCTGATGTGTAGTGTACATTGGAAGTGGTGACCCTTCGAGAGCTGTATGCAATGGAATTTCATATAGAATGGAATAGAAATATAGAAGAGTAGAATGGAATGGAATGGAATAGAATATGAAAATAGAATGGAATGGAATAGAATAGAAATATAGAAGAATGGAATGGAATGGAATAGAAATATAGAAGAGTAGAATGGAATAGAATAGCATAGAATAGAATTATGGAAGAGTAGAATAGAATGGAATAGAATAGAATATGAAAATAGAATGGAATGGAATAGAAATGAAGATAATAGAAATATAGAAGAATGGAATGGAATAGAAATATAGAAGAGTAGAATGGAATGGAGTGGAATAGAATAGAATAGCATAGAATAATAAAAGAGTAGAGTAGAATGGAAAGGAATGGAATAGAATAGAATATGAAAATAGAATGGAATGGAATAGAAATATAGAAGACTAGAATAGCATAGAATAGAATTATAGAAGAGTAGAATGGAATGGAATAGAATATGAAAAAATGGAATAGAATAGAACAGAACAGAACAGAACAAAATAGAATAGAATAGAATAGAGGAATGGAACAGAATGGAATAGAAATATAGAAGAGCAGAATGGAATTGAATGAAACAGAATAGAATAGAATTATAGAGGAGTAGAATGGAATGAAAGAATAGAATGGAATGGAATAGAATAGAATAGAATAGAACATGGAATGGAACGGAACTAAACAGAACAGAATAGAATAGAATTTTGGAATGAAGACTATAATATAATATAGAAATAGAATAAAGAGTAGTGTAAAGTGGAGTGGAGTGGAGTGGAGTGGAGTGGAATGGAATGGAATAGAATAATAGAATAGAATAGAAGAATGGGGTGGGGTGGGGTGGGATAGGATGGGGTGGAAAGGAAAGGAACAGAACAGAATAGAATTTTGGAATGAAGAATATAATATAATTAATGTAATGTAATAGAATAGAATAGAATAGAATATTGAAATAGAATATAGAGTAGAGTACAGTAGAATAGAGTAGAATGAATAGAACAGAACAGAACAGAACAATAACTTTAGTGTCACTTTAAATGTACACGAATTGGCATATATGAAAATGAAATTTCATTGCATACAGTCGCAAAGAGTCACCACCTCCAACATATACTACATAAACATAACAAAATAAATAAACCCAAAATTATGCATATACCCACATACATTCTATGACCCAGAGAAACCACACAGCCTAGTTCGGATGTATACATGTACATGGCCAGAAAAACGAATCTTGCGAGATTCCTTTTTCTTCCCGCCTTTCTCGTTTTGGGCCCCTTTGCTCCCGACTGCTATCAATTTAGCGTCTTTCTGTCACTCAGGGAAGACGATCACGCCAAGGAGACACCTGAACGATTTCTGTGGCATGAACAGAAATGGCGCATTTATGTTTCCGGATGGAGTTTGCTTGTCTCCCATTTGCTGCTTTACAGTTAATGGAATTTATGAGAACGCCTTGCAATTCTCCGAAATTGCCTCGCGTGGTCATTTGAACGGGCGCCCCGTGAATTATGCAAGAGTCCATCGCTTTAATTAAAACAAATCACATTTTCCTGCATCAGCCAATTGTATAAATCACTCCCCAAGGTCCCTTCTGAGGCTCCCACGTAGCTGGTTCATGAGGGATGTTGACAGCAGACTCCGGTTAAAGGATACACACAAACACACACTGGGGCACGGCAAGGCGCACACTTGGGGCCTTTTGTGTGTTTTAAACACCTCCCTAGGACTCTGGTCTTAAAACTAGCCACCTTCCCCTTTGATACAGGTAGTGGTTGACTTACAAAAGTTTGTTTAGCAACCATTGAGTACCACTTACGTCCTGTTGTGGCCCGCCAGGGGAGCTGGTGGCAGACTCAAACAGCCAGGAGGTTGGAGAGAAACATGGGCCAGATAAAATAGATCTTCTATATAGGTGGTCCTCATCCTACGACCACCACGGAGCCCAAACGTCTGTTGTTAAGCTAGACATGTTGAGTTTTGCCCCGTTCTACAACCTTTCTTTTCCTCTGTTGTTAAGCGGATCACTGCAGTTGGTAAGTTAGCCGTCCAGTTGTTAAGTGAATCTGGCTTCCCTGTTGACTCTGCTTGCCGGAAGGTCGCAAAAGGGGATCGCATGGACATTGCAACCGTCATAAATGTGAACTAGAGCCGAGGTGGCGCAGTGGTTAAATGCAGCACTGCAGGCTACTTCAGCTGACTGCAGTTCTGCAGTTCGGCTGTTCAAATCTCACCGGCTCAGGTTGACTCAGCCTTCCATCCTTCCGAGGGTGGGTAAAATGAGGACCCAGATTGTTCTTGGGGGCAATATGCTGACTCTGTAAACCGCTTAGAGAGGGCTGAAAGCCCTATGAAGCGGTATATAAGTCTAACTGCTATTGCTATTGCTAATTTTCATGAGATGATGACAGGACGCTACAACTGGTTGTCATGGTGCGAAACAGCCCTATGTAACTTTATTTTCCTGTGCCGTTGTAATTTGGAACGGTCGCTAAATAGACTGTGGGAAGTTGAAGACTCACTATATCACCATGATGGGTGACTCTCTGGGCCCCTCAGCTGTTGCCTGTTGCTCTTTCAGTTCCAGCATGCACACGCGCAGGTATATGCCTCTAGATTCACATAATACGAACTCTAACCCTTTGTCCGTAGTGGCGACTCCTATGGCACATGTGCTAGAAGTGGCACGCTGAGCCACCTCTCTGGGCACATCAGTTCGTGGGCTGTTGTGCGCAGGCTCACTGACCAGTTGGTCTTCATGCGCACATGCATGCTGGAAACCGCCAGATTAGGTGACTGGCGCACATGTGCATGTCGGAAACTGGAAGCTCAGCTTCCCAGCACGTGCGTGCGCATCAGGGAACTGCTCTAATGGTTTTTGGTCCTCCCCAGTGGTGGGTTTCAAAAATTGTTCGACCTACTCTGTGGGTGTGGCCTCCTTTGTGGGAGTGGCTTGCCATCCATGTGACCGGATGGGAGTGGCTTGCCGCCCATGTGACCGGATGGGAGTGGCTTGCCACCCATGTGACCGGAGATGAAGATGCCGACGACACTTCTCAGAACCACCTTAAATTACCTCCCACACAGCACTGGCCTGCATAAGAATAGGATGTCAACTTGTTTTTTAAAAGGCATCTTTGCTTTGCGTTAAAACAACTTCAACGCACGCAATGTTCTGATTGCACCACAAACGCAGTAGTCATCCTTACCTTTCACAGAGGCACTGAGTTTTATAAATATGAGCATGATAGTGTAGAATAATCATATCCAAGGACCAGTGGTGGGTTTCAAACAATTTTGGAACCTCTTCTGTAGGTGTGGCCTGCTTTCCGGGTCCACTGGTGGAACCTCTTCTAACCAGTTCAGTAGATTTAACGAACCCGTTCTAGGTGCGAACTGGTAGGAACCCACCTCTGGGTCCCTCCCACATGTGCATGCCGGGGAGATGCTTTTCCGGTCTCTGATGTGCCCTTGCCCCCCACACTCCCGTTTCGGCACTCAATGTTGAAAAAGTTCGGCAACACTGCTATATAATGCCCCCGCTTCCCATTGTGGTCAGTGGTAAGAATTCTGGGCCACCACGATGGACCGAAAATCACCTCTGTTATGACAAGCAAAATAACAAGGAAATGAGAACACCGTTTTTTTCCCCCTTTCTTTTCTTCTTTTTTTTAAGGATATGAAGGGACCCAGAGGGATTTCTCATGCTTTACGATACAATTAGATTGGACAACAAAACAATCCGCTTTTTACACCATCGCTGTTGACCCCATTTAACAAGGGAAATGACCACTGGGTATTCACAGCTGTGAGTTCAACCGTCGCTGAAAGTGGAGCGAGGATAGAGGAGGGGAATGAAAGACAGATCCTTCCCCCTCCGCCCGAGAAATTCGAACACCACATCTAAGTTTGGGGAGGCGATGTATCGTTATGTCAACGCTGCTCCGCCACCTCAATCGGATAATACCTAGTTAGGGGAGGGGGAGGAAAGAGGAGGGGAATAGGTGGAGTAGCAGGAGGAGGAAAGAGAAAAAAGGAAAAGGATGGAAAGGAAAAGGGAGGAGAAGGAGGAGGAGAAGGAAAGAAGAAAGAGGAGGAACAGGAGAAAGAGGAGGTGCAGCAGGTGCTGGAAGAGGAGAAAAAGAAGGAGCAGAAGAAGGGGGATGGAAACGAAGGAGGAAGAGCAGGACAAAGAGCAGGAGGAGCAGAAGGAGGAGGAGAAGGAGAAGGAGGAAGGAGGAGGAGGGAAAGAGGAGGAGGAGGAAGAGGAGGGGGGGAAGAGGAGGAGGACCAGGTTGTGGAGAGGGAGAAGAAGGAGCAGGAGGAGGAGAGAAAGGAGAGAAGGAAAAGGAGAAGAAGGAAGGAAGGGAAGAGGGGAAGGAGAAGGAAAGCAAAAGAAGAAGGTGAAGGAAGAGAAGGAGGAGGAGGAACTTGAGTAGGAGCAGGAGTAGAAGAATGCGGAAGGAGGAGGAAAGAGGAGGAGGAGCAGTTGGTGGAGGGGTAGAAGAAGGAGCAGAAGCAGGAGGAATAGGTGGGGGAATGGAGGAGAAAGAAAAAAGGAGAAGAAGGATGGAAGAGAGGAGAAGGAAAAGGAGCAGGACAAAGAAAAACAGCAGAAGAAAGAGGAGAAGGGAGGAGGAGGAACAGGATAAGAAGGAGCCGCAAGTGCTGGAGGGGAGGAGAAGGAGGATGGAAGAAGAGGAAGAAAAAGAGAAGAAAGAGCAAGAGAAGCAGAACAAGGAGAAGAAGAGGAAGGAGGAAGAACAGGAGAAGGAAGAAAAGGAACAGAGGACCAATTGATGGTAGAGGAGGAGGAGGAGGAGGAGGAGGAGGAGGAGGAGGAGGAGGAGGAGGGAGGAGGAGGAGGAGGAGGAGGAGAAGGATGGAAAGGAGACGAGGAGGAGGAGGAGACAAGGATAACAATTTTTGCCAAGGAGATTGTTTCCAATTAGTAGATTATACTATCTACTTGAGGCATCTAACTATTTATTTTTCTTTCATTCTATTTTTGGAGTCTGCCTGAACAATCCTGGCAGTTTCTTAGCAAGTTTTATTTCCCCAGAAGTGGCTTCTTGTCTTTGCCTCCTTCATAGGGCTGAGAGAGAAACTGACTGGCCTCAGGTCCCCCCAGCTGTTTCATGCCACAGCTGGAACCAGAACGTCTCCAGCTTCTTGCCATGGTGCCTTTAACCCTTACGTTGAGTTGACTCAATCACCAACTTAGTCGATGACAATTCTGGAGGCACTATGGGACCAACTTTCTTGTGATGAAAGTTGGACCATAAGGAAGGCTGAGAGCCAAAGAATGGAGGCCTTTGAACTCTGGTGCTGGAGAAGACCCCTGCGAGTCCCTTGGACTGCAAGGCCATCCAACTGGTCAGTCCTAGAGGAGATCAACCCTGACTGCTTATTAGAAGGCCAGATCCTGAAGAGGAAACTCAAATGCTTTGGCCACCTAAGGAGAAGGAAGAAGGACTCCCTGGAGAAGAACCTCATGCTGGAATGATGGAGGGCAAAAGAAGAAGGGATGACAGAGAAGGAGGTGCTGGATGGAGTCACTGAAGCAGTCGGACTGAGCTTCAATGGACTTCAGAGGATGGACAGTTCTTCCCATTTCTCTGCTCAAATTTAGGACCGCTGTCCTTCCGCCTTCCTGACCGAAATGGGAGAGCAGTGGTGACAGAGATGGTAGCAGCTGGTTTCACACATTCTGCTAAAAATACTCCAGAAGTGTGTGAAACTGTGATCCCTCTTCTCTTCGATGCCCGGGGGTTCGAATCAGTCCGTCCAAAGAGACGGCAGAAGACTCTGCTGATTGTCCCTATAGGGCAGCTGTCTTTTTAATGGCCATCAGCAAATGTTCTCACACTGCCGTCGCTCTCTGGCAAGCCAGAGAGAGAGCGAGCTGTTGCGCTGAATTATTGAAAAGTGCATTTGAAGAAGCCAAAAGTATCGCTGGTCAAAATCTGTTGAGAATGATGAACCGGAAGGAAGGAAAAGTTAGTGGGTTTTTTCCAGGCCACTTTTCCTATTTGGGTAACTGTTCTGGCCCCCACTTAGCCTGCTCCAAAACTAAAGTCACACAAAGCTTGCCAAAGAAAGCCTTTATCAGTCTCGGCTCAGACTGGCTGCGAGCCCAAAATAAACATAAATAAAGTCTCTGGCAAGAAGATAACAGAATGCAAAACCAAAGATCTCTTACGGCCAAACCAGGTGTACAGAAAGAAAGCAAATCACTTCTCCAAGTGTCTCTTTGAATCAGGATTACAGAAAGCAAATCACTTATCCAAGTGCCTCTCACAAACAAACCACGACCGATGAACGATGAACCACGAACGAATGAATGAATGTTGACTTCTGCAACCAGGGCGTGGCACCATCTGTCCTTTTATCTCCAGAAGACCACACTAACGAGCCCCAGCTGCATTGTTATTCCTGCATCCCGACTCAACTCACAGCAAACTTCTGCTGAGTCACAAACAGGTAACCCAGGAGGGAGACTGCTGGAGGAATGGAGAGAAAGACAAGACACATTGGCGGTGAGAAGGATGACACCGCCATGAATCGGAAACATCTCAGAAACAACCAACAAACCATCACTTTCGATACCATCGACCATGGTATCCTTCTGCGACGACTGCGGGAGGTGGGGGTGGGAGGCACCGTGTTGCGGTGGTTCTCTTCCTACCTCTCGGACAGGTCGCAGTCGGTGTTAGTGGGGGGGCAGAGATCGTCCCCTAGGCCCCTAACATATGGGGTGCCTCAGGGCTCGGTCTTATCCCCCCTACTATTCAACATCTACATGAAACCGCTGGGAGAGATCATCCGCAGGCACGGGATTAGATACCATCAATATGCGGACGATACTCAATTGTATCTGTCCGCCCCGTGCCAACTCAATGAAGCGGCAGACGTGATGAGCCGGGGTCTGGAGGCGGTTATGGACTGGATGAGGGCTAACAAGCTTGTGCTCAACCCAGAAAAGACCGAGTGGCTGTTGTGTTTCCCTCCCAAGGATTCCACCAATATTCCATCTCTCAGGCTGGGGGGCCAAACTTTATACCCCTCAGAGAGGGTCCGCAACTTGGGAGTCCTCCTAGATCCACAGCTATCATTCGACCACCATTTGACGGCTGTGGCTAGGGGGGCATTCGCCCAGGTACGCCTGGTGCGCCAGTTGCGACCCTACCTGAATCGGGAGGCACTCACAACAGTCACTCGGGCCCTCGTGACCTCTAGGCTGGAATACTGCAATGTGCTCTACATGGGGCTGCCCTTGAAGAGCATCCGGCGTCTTCAGCTAGTGCAGAACGCAGCCGCGCGAGCGATAGTGGGTGCACCGCGGTTCACCCACATTACACCTATCCTCCGCGAGCTGCGCTGGCTACCTGTCGACTTCCGGATGCGCTTCAAGGTGCTGTTAATCACCCATAAAGCCCTACATGGTAGTGGATCTGGATACTTGAGAGACCGCCTTCTGCCAATTACCTCCCTGCGACCAATAAGATCACACAGATTGGGCCTCCTCCGTATTCCATCGGCCAGCCAGTGTCGGCTGGCAACTACAAGGAGGAGGGCCTTCTCAGTAGTCGCCCCGACCCTTTGGAACGAACTCCCCGTGGAGATTCGTACCCTCACCACCGTCCAGGCCTTCCGCGCAGCCTTGAAGAACTGGCTAGCCCGTCAGGCCTGGGGATGAAGATAGTTGCCCCCCCCGAATGATGAATGCATGTTGGTTACTGCTTTTATTATATGTGTCTTTGTTATTGTCTGTATCTCCCCTTCCCCGATTTTATGTGAGCCGCCCTGAGTCCCCTCAGGGAAAAGGGCGGCCTACAAATTTCAATAAAATCACTAAAAAAAAAAAAAAAAAAAAAAAATCACTGTAGCCCAGAAACCAACAAAAGTGCTCCGAAACAATTGAAGGGAGCCAAAAAACCTAGCAGACCAAGAAGTAAAAATAGGAACCATCTTCAACAGGGCTGTCAAAATCACAGCCCGCAGAGCCGGATGCATTAAGCACTGGACATGCCGGGTTTAGCAAAGGGGGAAAAATACGTTACATAACCAGAGGTGTTTTCCTACCAATTCGGATCGATTCGGCTGAGTAGGTAGTAACTCAGCCGTGCCGCAAATCAAGCGCGCAGGCACCCAAAGTGAGTTCCTGAGCGAACCGGCCTTAGAAGAATCCGGAACCCACCCCTGCACATGATGCGGCCATGACAACTCGAGTTTGACACCCCTGATCTACAATATACAGTGTAAGGACTGCAATGGACACCGCGTAGGAGAAAGGTAGCAGAACACATCCGCGAACAGCAATGAGCAGACAGGAGACATGATGAAAATGCCATCATTGCATAACACATGGGTAGACTGCACCATAGTTTCAAGTGGGAGATGGTTAGATTCCCAACGTAAAGGTAGAGGTTCCCCTCGCACATATGTGCTAGTCATTCCTGACTCTAGTGGGGTGGGTGCTCATCTCTGTTTCAAAGCTGAAGAGCCAGCCCTGTCCGAAAATCTCCCTGTGGTCATGTGGCCGGCATGATTCAATGCCGAAGGTGCACGGAACGCTGTTGCCTTCCCACCACAAGGTCTTTCCTATTTTTCTACTTGCATTTTTACACGCTTTCAAACTGTTAGGTTGGCAGAAGCTGGGACAAGTCAGGGGAGCGCACTCCGTTATGCGGCACTAGGGATTCGAACCGCCGAACTGCCGACCTTTCTGATGAGCAAGCTCAGCGTCTTAGCCACTGAGCCTCCGCGTCCCTGTTAACGTCCTAGATCAAGTCAAAAACACTAGAGGAGTCCTGGAAACATGGCATGCAGACAAATCATTCACCAACTGGTACAAAGGGGTAAACAACATCTACACACCATTTAAAAAAAGACAATCATGAAGCTAAAATGACCCAAATTGTTTGGGGCAAGATGCTGACTCTGTAAACTCTTTTGAGAGGCTGTAAAGCACTGCGCTGTGAAGCGGTATATAAGTCTAAGTGCTATTGCTGTTACTGAAAGACAGCAAGACCTCCTGGCCAGCAATCAACACTCAGATAAGCAGAGATTAACACCAAGTAGTACACAATACTCCAATCAAGGAACTATCAACTCAGACAAAAAATCAATTAGCAAATAGTAGAAGCCACAGTGGCTCAGTGGTTCGAAGGCAGGTCTGCAAGGCTACTTCTGCTGCCTGCCTGCAATTTGGCAGTTCGCACCAGGCTCAAGGTTGACTCAGCCTTCCATCCTTCCGAGGCCAGTAAAACGAGGACCCAGATTGTTGGGGGCAACACGCTGACTCTGTAAACCACTTAGAGACGGCTGTGAAGCATGGTATATAAGTCTAAATCAGAGGTGGGTTCCTACCAGTTCGCACCAGTTCGGTAGAAACGGTTCGTCAAATCTACTGAACCGGTTAGAAGAGGTTCCACCAGTGGACCCAGAAATCAGGCCGCACCTATAGAAGAGGTTCCAAAAATTTTTGAAACCCACCACTGACACACACACACACACACACACACACAGAGAGAGAAAGAGAAGAGAGAGAGAGAGAGAGAGAGAGAGAGACTCACACACAGAGAGAAAGAGAAAGAGAAAGAAAGGAAGAAAGAAATAAAAAAAGAAAAAAGAAAGAAAAAGTGAGAGAGAGATGAAAGAAAAAAAGGAAAAAGGGACAGAGAGACAAAAGGAAGGAGAGAGAAAGAGAGAGAGAGAGAGAGAGAGAGAGAGAGAGAGAGAGAGAAAGAGAAAGAAAGAAAGAAAGAAAACACATGGCCGGCAAGCCACTCCCACCAGGTCACATGGCCGGCAAGCCACTCCCACCAGGTCACATGGCCGGCAAGCCACTCCCACAAAGGAGGCCACACCCAGAGAGTAGGTTCGAAAATTTTTTGAAACCCACCACTGGTCTAAATGCTAAAAGTAGCCTAATCAAGGAGCCACCAAAACATTGACAGGACAAGTCCTTTGTATATAAACAGAGAGCAAACCTCACTCCTTTCTAACTGATGATATTATCTGGTTGGGTAATGAAACGTCTGCAAGAAAACAACAAAGTTCAGAGAGTACCAAGGATCTCACAGTTCCCACCAACACTGACAAGGCCAACTGCTGGTATATAAATTGAGAGAATGATGATGTTACCAAGTTGGGTAATGAAACGTCCGTAAGGAACCAACCAAGCTCCGAGAGTGTCAAGGACCACACAAGCAAGTCTATATTCACACAACACACTGATCTGTCAGGGTAACGATGATTTAATAGCTGACCAGCTGCTGTAATGCTGTAATACTGTAATGATGATGCAATGGTAGTAATGAGTCAGCAGGCCTATTTGACTCTTTGCCACTTTAAGAGGCTGTATATATAAGAGAGGCCCTGTGGGGCATCTCTCTCTCTCCATCTGTGCTTCTGTGCTATAGTTGATGATTGATTGCCTGATTTTGCCTAGTACGTGTATGTATATATTCCTTGTATATAAACCACAGTTAGGAATGAAGCTTTCTTCCAGGTTTCCTATTATATGGAGTGATAAACTAATGAAGCAGGATGATTTTTGCACAAGTCACCGGATTCTCATTACCACGAAAGAAACCTTAACCAAAGTTGAAACCAACTCAGCTTCACCGGTCCTGCAAACAGAGAGGTTACCCCATTTACTTGATCTCGTTGAACATTTTGTGAGAACTGCACAATTCAAGATTCAAGATTCAAGATTTAATGAATTTGTATGCCGCCCAATCCCGAAGGACTCCGGGCGGCTTACATAAAAACAATTTTAAAAGAATACTAAAAAATTTAAAATAGAGAGACAAAGAAAGTTAAAAAGACGAAACATGCACTCAACCTTAGTGGGGCTGGACCTCATTCAAGAGATCAACAGCCCCAGGCCTGCCGGAATAGCCAGGTCTTAGTAGACTTTCGGAAGGCTGAGAGAGTGGGGAGGGTCCGGATCTCTTGGGGTAGATCGTTCCGTAGGGCCGGGGCAGCTACAGAGAAGGCCCTCCCCCGAGGAGCCGCCAGACGACATTGTCTAGTTGACGGCATCCGGAGAAGGCCCATCATGTGAGATCTTATCGGACGCTGGGAGGTATGTGGCAGGAGACGGTCTCGTAGATATCCAGGTCCTAAGCCATGTAGGGCTTTAAAGGTGATAAATACTGTACTGAATCGAGCAGCTTGTTAAAAGCTGAGTGTTTTGCCACCGTGTGGGGTATTTCCGGTGAGAAAGATAAATTTCTATCCGTTTAAACATTAAGCAGGCGAGATGGAGAGAGAGGAAGGCGGTGAAGGCGAGCGGGAGGCAGAGGTGAAGAGAGATTTTGCTTCCCTCCGCGTGGTGATGGATAGTCCTTGCTTGGAGACCAGTGCCATCCTCTGAAGAAACTATCCTTAGTGATGTTGATGAATAAGTACAAAATCTCTTTAGCCACCTGTTTGACTCAGCTCTTCTGCGGGTCTGCAATTTTTCTCGCACTGTCTCAAAAGGAGAGAGAATGCTAAGCAGCCGCAGGAGCCCCATAGATTATCGTCCATGGGGAATTTTATCTCCTGGGAGGGCCCAGGGAGAGACATTCCTGCAAAACCCTAACCTCAACGGATCGACCTGCATTGATAATCCTGCTTCAGTGCTGCTGAAACACCAGCTTGGTGTTAAATGTCCCGCTCGACGCAACATGGGTGACACAGATTTTGCAAGAGGAGGAAGAGCCGAGGTGGCGCAGTGGTTAGGGTGCAGCACTGCAGCCACTTCAGCTGACTGCTAGTTCTGCAGCTCGGCGGTTCAAATCTCATCGGCTCAGGGTTGACTCAGCCTTCCATCCTTCCGAGGTGGGTAAAATGAGGACCCAGATTGTGGGGGCGATATGCCGACTCTGTAAACCGCTTAGAGAGGGCTGAAAGCCCTCTTGAAAGGTTTTCAAGAAGAGATTGGATAGTAATCAGTGGTGGGTTTCAAATGTTTTTAGAACCTCTTCTGTAGGTGTGGCCTGCTTTGTGGGAGTGGCCTGCCGGCCATGTGACTGGGTGGGAGTGGCTTGCCAGTCATGTGACTGGGTGGGCGTGGTCAACTTGTCAAATGTGGTGAAACTCACTTAACAACGCTCTTGCTTAGCAACCAAAATGTTGGCTCAGAAACTCTGGCATTTGAAGCACGCAAGTCTTAAAGCTGTCAAGTTACAAGACCCTTGCGCCCCTAACCCTTTAGAAAAAAAAACCCAGGGGTGTTCAAACTTGACAGCTTTAAGACTTGTGGACTTCAACTCCCAGAATTCCTCCTCTCGCTCTTCATCTTGATGATGTGCGGACAGGCAGGGGGAGGGAGCTGGAACCGGTTCTAAACGGCAGGATAGATTTTTGGAACCTCTTCTATAGAAGAGGTTAGAACTGGCAGGAACCCACCCCTGATAGTAATGGGTCTGAAATGGTATAGTGCAAAGTTCCCCCCATGGTCCCTGCTTTGCGGACTGGCAGGGTGTGGGGTGGAGAGAGGGGTTGGTTCTGCATGAGCATCCAGCAAACACATGTGCTTGCACGCAGTTCCATTTGCACAAGTGGCATGCACATACGCCTGCCACTCACGCCAATGGAGCACGTGTGCGAAGACGTGGTTGTGCTTGTCCTCTCTCTGGCCATTTCTGCAAACCAGTTGCAATCCCCTCACAGCCCCCTAGTTGGCCACTACAGATTGGGGAACCCCTGGTATGGAGTCTCCTGCTTAAGCAGGGGGTTGGACTAGAAGACCTCCAAGGCCCCTTTCGACTCTGTTATTCTGTTATCCATCAAATACAGAGGGTGGAGCCATTTTCTAAGTGGGGATGGTGTTAGGACTGGCATCCAGTGAGCCAAACTATAAATGT